>NC_083097.1:74019612-74319612 GCF_949774975.1 Lagenorhynchus albirostris
TGTAAAATAGTCTGAAGTCAGGGAGCCTGATGCATCCAGCTCCATTTTTTTTCTCAAGATTGCTTTGGCTATTCGGGGTCTATTGTGTTTCCATACAAATTGTGAAGTTGTTTGTTCTAGTTTGTAAAAATGCCACTGGTAATTTGATAGGGATTGCATTGACTGTAGATTGCTTTTAGTAGTATAGTCATTTGCACAATGTTGAGTCTTCTAATCCAATAACATGGTATATCTCTCCATCTGTTTGTTTCATCTTTAATTTCTTTCATCAGTGTCATAGTTCTCTGCATACAGGTTTTTGTCTCCTTAGGTAGGTTTATTCCTAGGTATTTTATTCTTTTTGTTGCATTGGGAAATAGGAGTGTTTCCTTAATTTCTCTTTCAGATTTTTCATCATTAGTGAATAGGAATGCAAGAGATTTCTGTGCATTAATTTTGTATCCTGCTACTTTACCAAATTCATTGATTAGCTCTAGTAGTTTTCTGGTAGCATCTTTAGAATTCTCTATGTATAGTATCATGTCATCTGCAAATAGATGATTGTATGATTTTTTATTCAAAGCAAATTTTAAAAACAACAAGAAAATATATAACCTGAGAACTATGAAGTGGGTAAGTGGGTAGCTTTTCCTGTTCCTGAATAAAAATTTGGGTAAGTCTCATATAGTCTACTTTCAAGTTTAAGTAATAATTTGTTTTATAGTCATCATGATTTTCAAATACAATATAGATCTATTTCAAAAATCAGAAATCCGGTCCTTTTATCAACTTTTATCAATTTGTTTTATCAACAAATTTTCAATATGACTTAGCATTAAATCATTTCTATCCAAGCTATTGGCAATGGGATAGAAAATACAGTCCTTTTCTCATTCCATACTTATCTTCAGCTGTTAAATGGGATTTCTGACCCTCCAGTGTCAGGTTCATAAAATATAGAGGGTTTAGGCAAAGGGCACATTCTCAGCAGGTGGCAGATTTAGCTAACCATTGCTGGGGCTTTCACTGATTCCTCAAAGATTTCTATTTGAAGTTCTGATTATCTATGGCTATTTTTAAAATATAGTAAGGTAAAAGTAGCCTGATGAACATGGTTCCAGATGTTACTTGTAGCTCTTTTCATAGATAGTCCTTAGGAATTGCTGCTGGGGTGATTCTGTCCCTCTAGGCAATGCTATCATACAGAACCCCAGATGATCATAGACCAGCACTCTCCCTTCTTGTACGACACACCTGCAATCATGGGAAACACTCAAATATCATGTGTTCTAGCAAACTCTGGGAGTTCAGGTCCATCTCAATACAAAAGCAACTCTTCTGATCTCTTGCTTTGTCACCAAATCAGCATATCATCAACTCAATCCCCATCTTTCTCAAGGAAGAGGGAAATCAGACCCAAATCCACCATACAACTCTACCAGCTACAGGGATCATAGATTAAGTCTCAATGTGTCCTTGTTAAAGAGGGCAGATACCCCCTATCCTTCTCCACTTGAGGAGGTGGGACTCAAACCTCTTCAGCAACTCTCTGCAAAAATGCTCCATAACTTTTCTCCCAACCTTTTTAAACCCTTCTTGTGGATGTCATAATCACCCTATTCATGGTTCTTAAGGAGTGAGAGTAAATGGACTAGAACATATTTTAATTATCACAAAGACTTAGGGGTGTTACAGTTATTTAGTTCTACATATCACAGAGGCTAAATGCCCTGAAACATACAGGACAATCCTATTGCCGCCTGAAAAACTTTCCACCAATAGAGAAATACTTATAAGTTTAGTCATTTTCTTTGAAAAAGTCCATATTTTTATCTGGCATTACACTTTGTTGTTTCATATCTATTGCATCTCACTACATCAGTACAAATTGAAAACTTTACAAAATAACAAATGTATATTTTTAAGAGAAGCAAAATCTGCTCAGGAGCTTAGGGGTGGTGGGAGAGATAACATCCAGTTGGGGAAATTAAGAGAGGCTTCATGGAGATGGATTTGAATTGAACGATGTTGACAGGTATAGATATTTACAAGTAGTGGGAAGAGGGCTATTTGTACTGAACTCAGGTTTCGTAACTTCAGAAACTGAGATAAAACATGCATTTACATAAATCTCTACAGCAAAGGTACTCTTGAGATTAATAGTTTATAGTATAAAAAAGACCCATGCAAAGACCTCTTTTATCACCTAGATTTATACTGCTTTGCTCTTTAGGTAATCTCTATACATACATAGTTGTCTGAAAACTATGATTCAATCTCATTTTTGATCTTCATGGATTAGAAAAACTTTAGGGTCATTTCGAATGCGTAATAGCATTCTATCTCCATAACTATAGTCTCTTTTAATGCTAGGTATGTTTCTGAAAATGACTAAAAAATACTTTTTTTAGTTCAGAATTTCCATTTAGTATTATTTGCATTGGGCCTTTTATAGATGCTTTAATTTTATGTCTTGTACTTCTGTCATCTTTGTTTTCCCTGGACTTTATTTTCTACGTACCAGTCCCCACCACCACCAACAAGATAAAGGCACAATTCCTTAGCAGTGCTTACTAAGTCCTATCTTCCTTCTATCCCCAGCCTCATCTCTAAAACCATACCCTCAGTCCCCAACACTTCTCTTCCAAATCTGATTATCTATTTGTAGTTTCCCACAAGAAATATGTTCTTTATCTGCAGTTAGTGCAACTGTGATCACGCCTTCCTCAATCTTCAGGTTGATTACATGCCACTTTCTCTTAGATGTTTTGGTGATTCCCTACACCCCAATCCTCATACTATATTGAGCAGCCCTTTTATTTTAACAACTTCTCAAGTCTTATAGCCGGCTATTTATTGTCTGTGTCCTCTCACTAGATTTTAAGTTCCTTGAAGATAGGAAAATGTATTGTTCACTTTACATTCATGGCACTAGCAGAGTACCTAGCACTAAGTTGAAGCTTAACAAACAATGGAAGAATAAAATAATTTAAATAAGCCACACAGAAGAGAAAATAAACTTTTCTTATTTTATGTAATAATATGCATTATATATTAACTTATGATTTTACTTCAACATTTTGTTTTATGTCTTAGGTCTGTATCCCATCACTCCAATTCTCAGAAGACAAGGATGGTTTAGGATTTTAATTTTCTTTGTAAATATTTATCACAGTTAAATAGTCTCTTAAAGGTTATGGTAAATAATTTTTTTTTTTTTTTTTTTTTTGCGGTACACAGGCCTCTCACTGTTGTGGCCTCTCCCGTTGCGGAGCACAGGCTCCGGATGCGCAGGCTCAGCGGCCATGGCTCACGGGCCCAGCCGCTCCGCGGCATGTGGGATCTTCCCAGACCGGGGCACGAACCCGTGTCCCCTGCATCGGCAGGCGGACTCTCAACCACTGCACCACCAGGGAAGCCCGGTAAATAATATTTTTAAATATTAAATCAAGGCTATTATGAGAGAAGTTTATTTTAAATATTCTATTTAAAAAAAATTGTTAAGCATCAAGTTGACTCTTGAAGATTCTGACTTCCTTAACTTTATGAAAGACCTACAAATTTTGTCTTTAAGCCTTAGATTTTTTTAATTAAATAAATTTAGCATAGTCTCAAATGTATACATATAAAATGTATATGCATATTTATATATATATGTAAATATGTATGTCTACATACACATACACACAGAGAAGAGAAGAAACTTTCTGTATATGAGCAGATAGAAAGGGGAAAAAAAAGAGATGGACTGACAAAACTATGAAGATGTTTATGTTCTTATGCTTATGTTCTGATTCTCTGAATCAGAAGGGCTTGCAACACCAGCAATATAAGGGCCTGAAGGAAACCCCTCTGTGGGCTTCTGATGGAAAATAATAGGATTTATTTCCACAGGGAGAGTCAGAGATAGCAATCTTAATCTCTCCATTTCACTTAAGGCTTTCTAATTGTGTGTTGCTCTTGAGGAATTTTATTTCCAAGATTGCATTTTCACAAACTTAAAAAAATTCTAAGATAATAGAGTCTTATTCAGCTTTTACTGAGTACCCTTCCCCTTCTTTTCCCCTCCCACATTATATTGCAAGCAATTAAAATTTAAAGTTAGGGAGTTTTTTCCACCTAGGGAACCTAATGAGGATGCATGTCCATGAAGATGTTTCTGTTGCTTTGATGAACTTGCTGAATACCACTGATCTGTATCTGGACCATCATTTTTAAGCACGTGATGTTGCCATTACGCTGTGTCAAATTTTTTTTTGGTGTTCCCCTGGAAACTCCCCTTTAGCCACTCGGTTATTCTCCCTCATCTTTAATAACTGTGTTTTGTCATTATTAAATGACCCATCAGGTTCTTGAATACCAGGTACTGGTCCTGCAAGTGTATGCTAAATGTAAGATGTTAAATTTTTTCTTTGTAGTCTGGAAGATACATTGCTGCCTAGACCCCAACATACCTCAGCTATCATACTAAGTGCAAGTGGCTTATTTAATAGATTGTGTGTCTTGTCAGTACCTTCTTTTCTCTATGTTTTATATGTATAGTTATAGCACTTGAGAAACATTAAAATAGCAGAGGAATGTGCCATAGATTTATTATAGATCACTTTTTTGCACTTCCCTGGCCTCATGTACTAATTGCTCTCCTTATAGAATAATAAAGCCTAAACTAAACTCTTTTTTTTACTGGCCCAGATGCTCCACGGCATGTGGGATCCTCATGGACCGGGGCACAAACCCATGTCCCCTGCATTGGCAGGCAGACGCGCAACCACTGTGCCACCAGGAAAGCCCCTAAACTAAACTCTTAATTTCTGGATTCTGCTGTACCCAATGTCACTCAGTGTAGCAATTAAATATTTCTAATCTTCATAAGGTATTTTTGTCACTTTGATGACAAGATTTATGTGATATATATTTAGTATATTTATTACTTACGTCAGCACAGATCTAAGCAGTAATAGATACTGTACTCAAAAAAGACTGTTAAAAAAAAAAAAAAAGACTGTTATTGTTGACTGCCATTTTGTTGACAGCACTGAAATGTATTGATTTACATTGTCTTTAATTTGCAAGGAGTGCTTTACGAATAATAACAAACGTGTCATAAAGATAGGTTTCATTATTAACTCTGCTTTATAGGTGTTGAAAGTGAGGCACAGAGAGGTTAAGTAACTTAGCCAAGGTCACACTGCAAATAAGGAGAGAAGTCAAGATTAAAATACAGATCGTCTGACTCCAGAGGTTATGATCTTAACCATTACGATATGCACCACATATACTTCCATATAGGTGGTATATCACGTATGCATTACCAATATTATAGTCTCTCCCTTTTACACCTTTAATATTGATTATGATGATTTGACTTACATTATGAATTTCAACCATAATGAAAGTAAGTTTCCAGAGAAATTAGCTAGTATTCATGATATCACCTTATTAAATTAAAACTAGTCTGAAACAAATCCCATATTTTTCACCTTGTTTCACGTTACCGTCTGGTACAGCTCTGGTCCCATTTTCATTTGACACTCTCTAGTCCCTACTCTGTGGGACCTTGATATTATAGTGCAAATGACACTCAAAATGTTTTACAAACAACAGAATCTTAAATTATACTCATGCCTTAGGCTGAATTTGTAGGCCAAGGAGTACAACTTCTAGTAAGCTTTAATTTGATCAGAAATACAATAATTAAAAGCATAAGGGCCTGAAAATGGGCACTAGTGACTTGGATGTGGACTTTTGTATTCATACAAAAAAAAGGAAGTAAGTCCTTGGGCTTCATGAGGCAAGTGAACAGATGAAACTTAGGCCAGTATTTAAAATGTAACCTCAATGGAAAAAATATATATTTTTCCTTAGTAATGCTTTAGGATTAAAGTATATTTCATCCAATGATATTATAGTGACACGAATATTATTCTGGTCAGTAACTGAGCCAATATATCTTTTTTATCCTTTTGCTTTCAAATATTCTGCCGTGATGTTTTAGTTACCCTCTTGTGTGCAGTATAAGACTTTCATAGACAAAATAGTGGCTCAAAGATGTCCATGTCCTGATCTCATTAATCTGTGAATGTTACCGTACATGGTAAAAGGGACTTGCATATGTGATTGAGGCTATGGACCTCAAGATGGGGGGATTATTATGGATTATCTGGATAGGCCCAATCTAATCACATGATTCCTTAAAAGAAGACAGACTCTTCTGGTTGTGGTCAAAGACACAATAGAAAATGGGTCAAACAGATGCAACATGAGGAAGACTTTACTTGCCATTGCTGACCCTGATGATGGAGGAAGGGGCCATGATCCAAGAAATATGGGAAGCCTCAAAGACCTGCAAGAGGCAATAAAATGTCCGAGAGCCTACAGAAAAGAATGGATATAGCCCTACAGACACCTTGTTTTAGCCCAGGGAGACTAGTGTTGGACCTATGGCTTAGAGAACTAAAAGATAATAAAACTGTATTCTTTTAAGGAACTAAATTTGTGGGAATTTATTACAACGGTAATGGAAAACTAACAAAACAGCTGTGTATTATTTACTTTATATCTCATCTGAGAATTCCAACTTTAAAATGGAAAAATCTGTTTATATTAACTGTAAAAACTTATTTTAATAAATATATAAATATTATTTATATAATATTGCTTTAAACATATATCATTTTAATAAAATTTATTGTTTTGTTTAGAATAGGATTTTCTTTTTAATGTGAAACTTAACCATGATACAGGTCATTTATTTGTGCTTAAAAAAAATTAGGTTCATTGAGGTATAATTGACATGAAAACTTCAGCCTTAATGAGATACAATTTACACGTAAAAATGTCAACTTAATGAGGTATAATTGACATATAAAATTGTAATTTTTTCATTGTTATTTTCTTATATAATTGTTTTTAAATGTATATTGATCTTCAGTATTAATTAATTTATTTATTTGCTTATTTGTTTTTGTATTTATGTTCTTCTTTCCTGACCTCATCTGGCTTCATCAAGATTTTTATTTAACTGTCTTTCTTTCCTTCCATTAAATAGAGAGAAGTTTCTCTTTGGTTTTACTTCATTATTTTCAAAAGTCAAACTTATTTTGTATCTTTAATACAAACACAATAAAATATGTTTTCATTAATCAACTAAAACCTATTATTCTAGTTACTGTTTTATAGTGTTTTAAGTTCACCTTGCTTTTAAATATTCTCCAGATTTTTCATTATTATCATTATGATTTTTTTTTTTTTCGGTATGCGGGCCTTTCACTGTTGTGGCCTCTCCAGTTGCAGAGCACAGTCATCCAGATGCGCAGGCTCAGCGGCCATGGCTCACGGGCCCAGCCGCTCCGCGGCATATGGGATCTTCCCAGACCGGGGCACGAACCCGCGTCCCCTGCGTTGGCAGGCGGAATCCCAACCACTGCGCCACCAGGGAAGCCCCTCATTATGATTTTATATGAGTCAATGATTTGGATTTTTTTCCACAGGCTTCGTTCTTTCTTTGCTTATAATTGTTTGTCTCAGTTCACTCTTTCCTTTTGGATTTGATTTCCTTCTCATTGAATTCTAGTGTGTGTTTACCACAAAAAATCAACTAAACACCAAAGAAGGCAGTAAGAGAGGAAATGAGGAGCAAAAAAGGTATAGGACATATGGAAAAATTAGCAAAATGGCAGAAGAGTAGTCTTTCTTATCAGTAATTACATTAAATGTAAATGGATTAAAGTTCCAAAACAAAAAAGCTGTGATTGGCAGATGGATTTTAAAAAATGACCCAACTTACATAGCATTATAAATTTGTTCAAATTTATAAAGTGTACAACACTAAGAGTGAACCCTCAAGTAAACTATGGTCTCTGGGTAGTTATAATGTGTTGACATCCGTTCATACCCTCTGGTGAGGGTTGTTAATGATGAAAGAGACTATGCATGTGTGAGGGCAGGAGGTATATGGTAAATCTCTATACCTTCGTCTCAATTTTGCTGTGAACCTAAAACTGCTCTAACATTGACTTAAATATCTGATTGAAAGTAAGCAAATATGTTCAGAGTAAAGACATGGAAAAATAATATTCCATGCAAATGGTAGCCAAAAGAGAGCTGAAGTGGTTATACTAATATCAGACAAAATATACTTTAATGAAATGACATTATATACTGATAAAAGGGTTAATCATCAAGAAGGTATAAAAATTATAACTATGTATGCAACAAATAAAGGAGCCCCGAACTACAAGAACTGAATTTTGATGGAATCAAAGGTAAAAATAGACAGTTCTACACTCACAGGTGGAAATTTCAATACTTTACTTTCAATAATGGATAGAACATCTAGAGAGGAAATCAATATGGAAATAGAGAACTTGAACAACACTATAAGCCAACCAGACCTACTAGATAAATATAAAACTCCAGTTAACAACAATGGAATATCATCACTCTTAAGCACACAGGGAATACTCTCTAGGAATGAACATATATTAGACCACAAAAAAAATGTCAAAGCTCTTTAAAAAGTGAACTCATACAAAAGTATCTTCTCCCACCACAATGGAAAAAAGGTTGAAATCATAACAGAAATAAAACTTGAAAATTAACAATGTTGTGGCAATTAACACACTCCTTAACAACAAATGGATCAAAGAAGAAACTATAAGGGAAATTATAACATATCTTGAAAATAATGAAAATTAAAACACAACATATCAAATCTTAGATAATGCAGCAAAAGCAGTACTCAGAGAAATATATAGTTGTAAACATCTACATTCAAAAAGAGTGAACTCAAATCAATAACCTAACATTACACCTGGAGGAACTAGAAAACTAAGCCCAATGCTGGCAGGGGAGGAAAATAATAAAAATTAGGGTGTAGATAAATGAAATAGATAATAGAAAAACAATTTAAAAAATCAATAAAACCAAAAGCTATTCTTTGAAAAGACAAAAAAATTGACAAACATTTAGCTAGACGGATGAGGAGAAAAAGAAAAATTAAGAATAATTAAAATCAGAAATGAAAGTAAAGACCACTAACTACCAACTTTACAGAAACAAAAAAGGTTTATAATAATATATTATAAATAATTGTATGCCAACAAATTAGAAATTCAAAATGAACTGGACAAACTTCAAGAAACACAAAAATACTTAAAATGATTCAAGAAAAAATAGAAAATGTCAACAGACATAAAATGAGAGATTAAATTAGTATTCAAAAACCTCCAAAGAAAGAAAAGTCCATTATCAGTTGGCCTCATCGGTGTATTCTATCAAACATTTAAAGAAGAATTAATATCAATTCTTCTCAAACACTTCAAAAAATAAAAGAAGAGAGATTAGTTCCTAACTCATTTTGTGAGACCAGAATTACCTTTATACCAAAACTAAAAAAAGAAATCACACACAAAGAGATTCACTGAATAATAATCCTTATGAATATAGATGTAAAAAAATCCTCCATAAAATACTAACAAACCAATTCTAAAAACATATTAAAAGAACTATACATCATTTAAGTGGGATTAAGTGGGATTTATCCAAGGAATGGAAATTGTGTTAAGAAAATCAATCAATATAGTACATCACTTTAATAGAATGAAGAAAAAAATCATACGACTATTTCAATAGATGCAGAAAAAGACATGTGACAAAATTCAATACACTTTCATGATAAACAAAAGAAAGCACTGAGACTAGGAATTGAAGGGAATTTTCTCCATATGATAAGGGGCATTTATGAAAAAAGCCACAGCTAACATAATACTCAGTGGTGATTAATCTTAAGATTCCTCTTAAAATAAGGAACAAGACAAAGATGCCCACTTTCAACACTGTTATGAACTATTTTTCTGAAAGTTCTAGCCAGAGCAATTAGCTAAGAAAAAGAAACAAAAGGTATTCAAACTGCAAAGGAAGAAGTAGATCTATCTCTATTTGCAGATGACATGATTTCACATATAGAAAAAACAAAATAAAACAAAAAATCCACAAGAAAGCTACTAAAGCTAATAAGTGAATTTAGCAAAGTTACAGGTTACAAGTTCAACACACAAAAGTAAGTTATGTTTTACAAGCAATCAACAGTCCAAAAATAAAATTAAGAAAGATATACTTACAATAGCATACAAAGGATTAAAATACCTAGGAATAAATTTAGCTAAGAAGCTAAAAGTCTTATACACTGAAAACTATAAAACACTGGTGAAAAAATTAAAGAATACTTAAAAAAATGGAAAGACATCTTGTGTTCTGGGATTATAAAACAATATTGTTAAGATGTCAACTTTACCAAAAGCAATCTATAGATGTAACACAATTCCTATCAAAATTCCAACAGCCTCTTTTCAGAAATAGAAAAGCTGATATTCAAATTCATATACATTTCAAAGAGCTCTGAATAGCCAAAGCATTCTTGAAAAAGAAGAAAAAAATTGGACTACTCCCACTTCTCAATTTCAAATCTTACTATCAAGCTACAACAATCAAAGCATTGTGGTACTGGCATGAAGAGAGACATATAGACCAAAGGAACATAATTGAGAACTCATAAATAAACCCATGTGTCTATGGCCAATTTATTTTTGACAAAGTTATCAAACCCATTCAATGAAGAAAGAACAGTTTCTTTAACAAACGGTGCTAAAACAACTGGATTGTCATATATAACAAATGAAGTTGGACACTTATTTCACAAAAATTAATTCAATATGGATCAATGACCTAAACATAAGAGCTAAAAACATAAACCTCTCAAAGAAAATAATCAGCAAATCTTCATGACCTTCAATTTGGCAATGGATTCTTGGATATGAATACAAAAGCATAAGCAACAAAGGAGTAGATAAATTGGACTCCACCTAATTTAAAAACTTTTGTTCAACGAAGAACATTATCAAGCAAATGAAAGAATGAACTACAGAATGGGAGAAAAATATTTAAGAGTTATATATCTAATAAGGACTAATATCCAGAATATATTTAAAAACCTCTTACAACTCAATAACTAAGAGAAAACAACCAATTAAAAAAATGGGTAAAAGACTTTCATAGATATTTGTCCAAAAATACATACACAAGGGGTCAATTAACAAAAGAAAAGATGCTAAACATCATTAGTCATTGGGGAAATTCAAATCAAAACCACGAGGTACCACTTTATGCTCATGTAAATGTCCATAAGGGCTTTTTTTTTTAACCAAATATAACTAAAGCTGATGGAAAAGCAAAGAAATTGGGACCCTCATACATTGCTGAAAGAATGTATAATGGTGCAGCCACTGTGAAAAACAGTTTAACGGTTCATCAAAAAGTTTAACAGAATTATCATATGACCCAGCAACTCCACTCCTAGGTGTATACTCCAAAGAATTGAAAACAGGAGCTCAAGCAGATACTTTTATGCCAATGTTCATTACAGTTTATTCACTATAGTCAACAGGTGGAAACAAAAGTGTTCATAGGCAAATGATGGATAAACAAAATGTGGTATATACATACAATAGAATATTATTCAGCCATAAAAAGGAATGAGGTTTTTATACATGCTACAACACAGATGAACCTTGGCAACATTATGCTAAGTGGAATAAGCCAGACACAAAAGGACAAATACTGTATGATTCCACTTACATGAAATAAATAGAATAGGTAAATTCATGGACATAGAAAGTTACCAGGGACTGCAGTGACTGGGAGTAGAGGGAAATGGGGAATTATTGCTTAATGGGAACAGAGTTTCTGTTTGAGGTGATGAAATGTTTAGAAATAGATTGTGAAGATAGCTACACAATGTTGTAAATGTAATTAATGCCACTGAATTGTATACTTAAAATGCAAAATTTTGTTATATATATTTTATCTCAATAAAAAATTTAAAATAATTTTATACATATACAAATATGCTTGTATACATATAAAAGATTCTTTTTTTTAAAGTAAGCAATGATTTATTCAATTAATTAATGAAGGGACCATCAGGATGGTAAGGCTGGCAGTAAGAGAACTGGAAAAAGTAAATTGTTCCAAGTCCCTGAAAGAAAGCCTGCTTGAATATGATTGCTGATTTACATAAAAAAATTTTAATATCCTACAGAGCAATAAACTATAACATTTTTAAACTTTATTTTATATTGGAGTATTGCTGATTAACAGTGTTGTGATAGTTTCAGGTGCACAGCAAAGTGACTCAGCCATACACATACATGTATCCATTCTCTCCCAGACTCTCCTCCCAACCAGGCTGCCACATGACATTAAGCAGAGTTCCCTGTGCTATAGAGTAGGTTCTTGTTGGTTATCCTTTTCAAATATAGCAGTGTGTACATGTCAATCCCAAACTCCCTAACTATCCCTTCCCTCCACCCTTCCCCCACAACCCCTGGTAACCATAAGTTCATTCTAAGTCTGCGAGTCCATTTCTGTTTTGTAAATATGTTCATTTGTATCATTTCCTTTTGGATTCCACATATAAGTGATATCATACAATATTTCTCTTTCTCTGTCTTACTTTACTCAGTATGACAGTCTCTAGGTTCATCCATGTAAATGGCATTATTTCATTCTTTTTTATGGCTGAGTAATATTCCATTGTATATATGTACCACATCTTCTTTATTCATTCCTCTGTTGATGGACATTTAGGTTGCTTCCATGTCTTGGCTATAGTAAACAGTGCTGCAATGAACATTGTGGTGCATATATCCTTTCAGACCATGTTTTTCTCCAGGTATATGCCCAGAAGTGGGATTGCAGGGTTATATGGCAGTTCAATTTTTAGTTTTTTAAGGAACTTCCATACTGTTCACCATAGTGGCTGTACAAATTTACATTCCCACCAACAGTGTAGGAGGATTCCCTTCTCTCCACACCCTCTCCAGAATTTATTGTTTATGGATTTTTTTGATGATAGCCATTTTGACTGGTGTGAGGTGATATCTCATTATAGTTTTGACTTGCATTTCTCTAATCATTAGTGATGTTGAACATCTTTTCATGTGTCTCTTGGCCATCCATATGTCTTCCTTGGAAAAATGTCTATTTAGGTCTTCTGCACATTTTTTGATTGGGTTATTTGTTTTGATGATATTAAACCACAGGAGCTGTTTGTAAATTTTGGAGACTAATCCCTTTTTGGTCACATCATTTGCAAATATTTTTTCCCAGTCTGTGGGTTGTCTTTTCATTTTGTTTATGTTTTTCTTTGCTGAGTAAAAGCTTTTGAGTTTAATTAGGTCCCATTTGTTTATTTTTGTTCTTACTTCCATTACTCTGAGAGATGGATCGGAAAAAAAATATTGCTGTGATTTATGTCAGAGAGTGTTCTGCCTATGTTTTCCTCTAGGAGTTTTATAGTGTCCCATCTCACATTTAGGTCTTTAATCCATTTTGAGCTTATATTTGGGTATGGTGTTAAAGAATGATCTAATTTCATTTTGTTTTTACATGTAGCTGTCCAGTTATCCTAGGATTTGTTGAAGAGACTGTCATATAATCTTTCTTCCTTTGTAGTAGATTAATTGACCATAGGTGCATGGGTTTATTTCTGGGTTTTCTATCCTGTTCCATTGACCTATACTTCTATTTTTGTGCCACTACCATACTGTTTTGATGACTACAGCTTTGTAGTATAGTCTGAAGTCAGAGAGCCTGATTCCACTAGCTCCATTTTTCTTTCTCAAGATTGCTTTGGTTATTCAGGGTCCTTTGTGTCTCCATACAAATTTTAAGATTTTTTGTTCTAATTCTGTGAAAAATGTTATTGGTAATTTGATAGGAATCATACTGAATCTGTAGACTGCCTTGGGTAGTATAGTCATTTTGACAATATTTATTCTTCTAGTCCAACAACATGGTATATCTTTCCATCTGTTTGTGTCTTCTTTGACTTCTTTCATTAGTGTCTCATAGTTTTTGGAGTACAGGTCTTTTGTCTCCTTAGGTAGGCCATATAAAACAATTCTTAACAGAGTAAATTTCTGGGGACTGGGCAGGGGGAATTGGAGTGTCAGGTGGACTTTAGTTTTTGCTTTATGATTTTTGAACTATTTTTATAAAGAAAATCATACATTTATAATTTCAAATATAATTTTTATATTTGATAATTCAGTGAATGATAATATAAGTCATTTATTATTCTTATACCAAGAATTTAATAATAAAGAAAATGGAGTCAAAAATATAGCTAAAATATGTAATAGTTGATTACAGTGTGACTTAAAATTTTTGTGATCACATCATAGATAATGAATGTGCTCTGTTTCTACCAGAGCATCTTTTCTATTTTTATTATACTTTTCTATTTATTTCTGTATGGTCTTCAATGTATTCAACATATATTCATTTATTTAATGTTTACTTAATGCAACGTCCTGTGCTGGCAGTTTTCACATCTGGTGCCTCATCAAGGAGAAAGTACTAGATATACATTCAAAACTAGATTTCTCACCATACATCACTTGACCCTTCCACTCAGTCCCCAATAGTGGCTATATTTTCATTTTGACTCTGGGTATCTATGAAAGTTGACAGGATCAAAAGCTGCCATATAGGTTCAAGTATTAGAACTAAATCATCTGGTCAAAAACATTCACTCTAAGTTTTAGATAAAACTTACGTCTTCAAAATTATATTCAGAATGACAATATAGTAACTTGTATTGATTTGCCACTTCCTTTATGGAACTTAAGGCACATCGTTCAGGAGATAATAAATCTTCCCTTTGAAATAGGTCTTGTACTTTTTCTCAAAAGATACAGAGATTAAGTTATTCACCATCAAAACTTACACACACAGAATAGAGTCCAGGAAAAATGGTTTCTGGTTTAGATATTCTTATGTGAATAAAAACTATCATCAGAATCAGGACTCCTTTTGAAAGGAATAATAGGGTAGTCATTGTAGAAAGAATCCTAGAAAGCATAGTTTCATCATCTTCTTCTTCTTCTTTTTTTTTTTTTAAAACAGATGAGGAAGCACAGATTCTGAGGGCAGGACCTGACTAGAATGGTGGCCTCCCAAGGGCCGAATGAGGACTCTGAGGCTCATCTTCATTTATTTTTATTACATTCCTGTGAACAAGTTTCTGACAAAGTAAGAAAGACATAGCAAAGCTAAATGAGGTAGAAATACCACAAATAAATCTACGTGTAGGTACTTTTTTTTTTTTTAACAGGACAAAGCTTCAAACACAATCTCTTCTGAGACATAGAGCATATATTCAAAGAAGCATCTGTATTTTTATTGTTTATAGCATCTTTTCTTACCATGCTTGGTTATTTCTAACAAAGACCATGTTTGCCTCTGGGTGTCTCCTCTGTGTTCTTATGGGCAACTCGATTCCTGGATACAGATTAGTCTGGTTTTTCTTATTAGGCACAAATTATATTTAATATGCAGAAAAGAAAAAAGACTAACTAGAGGTTTAGTATGATTAATTTCAATTCAGATAATACTAACTTATTTATTTGGCTGTTATTCAAATAGTTACATGAAAGATGGGAACTAGGTCTTGACACATTGTTCTAACTTCACACAGTCAAATAGAGCGGATCTAGGGGTTGGTTTTGAAGTGAAGAACCTCCCTGTGACAGCTAAATGCCAAACTTGTGGTCTTGAAAATATAAAACTGTTACTTGTTTTCTTTATCCCCTTCCCCACTGTTATATCTTCTGCTTCTCCTGCCCAATTTACAAGACTCTAGGCTCCGAAGACAAAGTGCAACAAAAAAAATGGCCTCAACCAGCACTGATTTTTATTCTTCTTTTTTTTTTTTTTCTGTATGCGGGCCTCTCACTGTTGTGGCCTCTCCCGTTATGGAGCACAGGCTCCGGACGCGCAGGCCCAGCGGCCATGGCCCATGGGCCCAGCCGCTCCGCAGCATGTGGGATCTTCCTGGACCGGGGCACGAACCCGTGTCCCCTGCATCAGCAGGTGGACTCTCAACCACTGTGCCACCAGGGAAGCCCTTATTATTCATATTTTATAAGGCAAAAATTCTCTGACACAGTTGAGTAGTGGATATAGCAAGGGTGAATAAACAATCAGATTTTTTGTGTGTGGCCATCTCTGCTAATATTATTCTGCATAGATTTTTTTTTTTTCAGGTGGAAGCTAAAAGCACCAACTGAGGAGAAAAGATTTTCAGTGTCAGTGAAGTTAAAACATGTCAGCATCAGTTCCTTCTGCGAATATTGTCTCACATGAAAGAAAGGATGGGTTGAATTCATATCTGAAACAAGACAAGATTTTCCATCTGACCTCATTATGTGTTTCTCTGGAGTGCATCCCTGGGTTTCTGCGGGAACTAAAATGTGTTGTGTGGAAACCAAATAGAAAACAGCTCAGTACTGCTATAACTGAAGCATCTTAATAAGATGGGGGTATTTATTGTTTTACCACAGTCATCTCTTAACTCTAAAAGTCATAATGATGTGCTGGATCCCTTTGTTAAAGCAATTCCCTTAAGTGAAGGCATGTACTAATGAAAGGGTTTATGCTGCCTGGCTGGAAGGAAAGATGAAGTAGCATTGCTGTATATCACAGATTTATATGGAGACTTTTTTATGGAAAGATTTTTAGAAACTCAACCATTGCATCCTTATAAATAATTAAACATACAAATTATCATTGTCATATACAGCTGGTTTCCTTTTCTGTGAGCAATGGTAATCAATTCAAGAACATATTGCTTTAAAGGGATTTATAGCATTTTTCATTATTCCTGATCATACTAGAAAATTATTCAGAGGTCAGAAATAATAGAAATTTTCCTTTACATTAACCTTGTGCCACATGGAGAGATTTCCTATATGGCATTGTATCATAAAATAAGGCATCTTTTTTTTTCAGTTTTGTTTGTACAAAGGCTTAAATGTATATATGCATGTATATATTTGCATATATCATACTTATGGATCAAGAAACATGCCAGTATTTATATTATTATTGTATGTAAATACATATATATGCTTATATATACACAGATTATCATTTGTTTGTTTTAAATATAGTCAATATAGGGAAAATAGTAGTTTGAATTCCAAAATATACCACCATTAAAATGTTTCCATGACCTCTGAGTTATTCTGTAAATTAATTATCATTATCCTTAAGAATGAGTCACTGGCAGTAAACTACTCAAAAGAGGTCATTACACAGATCTCTCTACATAGATTTTGATATAATGAGATATACTATTTTAGTGAAATTAATATCAGTCTTTCATAGTTCCACTTAATAATTTGACATAGAGTTTATATTTTTGGTTGCTACAGCAACACATTGTTAAATCAATGTTCATTTTATAAAATAATAAATAACATATTATAGAATATAATGAATAGGTTAGCTTGGACAAGTTTTGAGGACTTAATGGAATTGTTTGGTCAATATGTTTGGTACGGACTCTAAAAACTTCTGGCACCTAATGAGCCTTTTTAATTTACCCACTGGAGGAGAATTAATCTTTTGGAAAATACAAGGCCATGTGATCTGTGACACTTTTTATTTTATAAAAAAATAACTAGTTTACTCAAAAAGTGAATACTTAGGAAATGCGTACTGCATACCAGGCATTGTGATTAATTAATACTGGGAATACAGAGATTAAGTTAAGGTCCAGGAAGCACAGAGAGTCCCATACAGGATAAAATGAAGGAGAAACATTCTGAGACACACAGTAATCAAACTGGCAAAAATTAAAGACAAAGAAAAATTATTGAAAGCAGCAAGGGAAAAATGACAAATAACATACAAGGGAAGTCCCATAAGGTTAACAGCTGATTTCTCAGCAGAAACTCTACAAGACAGAAGGGAGTGGCAGGATATACTTAAAGTGATGAAAGGGAAGAACGTACAACCAAGATTACTCTACCCATGAAGGATCTCACTCAGATTCAATGGAGAAATCAAAAGCTTTACAGACAAGCAAAAGCTAAGAGAATTCAGCACCACCAAACCAGCTCTACAACAAATGCTAAAGGAACTCTTCTAAGTGGGAAACACAAGAGAAGAAAAGGACCTACAAAAACAAACCCAAAACAATTAAGAAAATGGTCATAGGAACATACATATCGATGATTACCTTAAACATGAATGGATTAAATGCTCCAACCAAAAGACACAGGCTTGCCAAATGGATACAAAACCAAGATCCATCTATGTGCTATCTACAAGAGACCAACTTCAGACCTAGGGACACATTCAGACTGAAAGTGAGGGGATGGAAAAAGATATTCCATGCAAATGGAAATCAAAAGAAAGCTGGAGTAGCTATACTCATATCAGATAAAATAGACTTTAAAATAAAGAATGTTACAAGAGACAAGAAAGGACACTACATAATGATCAAGGGATCAATCCAAGAAGAAGATATAACAATTATAAATATATATGCACCCAACACAGGAGCACCTCAATACATAACGCAACTGCTAACAGCTCTAAAAGAAGAAATCAACAGTAACATAATAACAGTGGGGGAATTTAACACCTCACTTACACCAATGGACACATCATCCAAAATTAAAATAAATAAGGAAACAGAAGCTTTAAATGACACAACAGACCAGATAGATTTCACTGATATTTATAGGACATTCCATCCCAAGACAGCAGATTACACTTTCTTCTCAGGTGCGCACAGAACATTCTCCAGGATAGATCACATCTTGGGTCACAAATCAAGCCTCAGTAAATTTAAGAAAATTGAAATAATAACAAGCATCTTTTCCGACCACAACGCTAGGAGATTAGAAATGAATTACAGGGAAAAAAACATAAAAAACACAAACACATGGAGGCTAAAAAATATGTTACTAAACAACAAAGAGATCACTGAAGAAATCAAAGAGGAAATCAAAAAATACCTAGAGACAAATGAAAACACGACGATCCAAAACCTATGGGATGCAGCAAAAGCAGTTATAAGAGGGAAGTTTATAGCTATACAAGCCTACCTCAAGAAACAAAAAAAAACTCAAGTAAACAATCTAACCTTACACCTAAAGGAACTAGAAAAAGAAGAACAAACAAAATCCAAAGTTAGGAGAAGGAAAGAAATCATAAAGATCAGAGCCGAAATAAATGTAATAGAAACAAAGAAAACAATAGCAAAGACCAATAAACCTAAAAGCTGGTTCTTTGAGAAAATAAACAAAATTGATAAACCATTAGCCAGACTCATCAAGAAAAAGAGGGAGAGGGCTTCCCTGCTGGTGCAGTGGTTGAGAGTCTGCCTGCAGATGCGGGGGACACGGGTTCGTACCCCAGTCCATGAAGATCCAACATGCCATGGAGCAGCTGGGCCTGTAGCCATGGCTGCTGAGCCTGCATGTCCAGAGCCTGTGCTCCACAACGGGAGAGGCCACAGCAGTGAGAGGCCCGCATACCACAAAAAAAAAAAAAAAAAAAAAAAAAAAAGTAAAAGAGGGAGAGGACTCAAATCAATAGAATTAAATATGAAAAAGGAGAAGTTACAACAGACACCACGGAAATACAAAGCATCCTAAGAGACTACTACAAGCAACAGTATGCCAATAAAATGGATAGCCTGGAAGAAATGGACAAATTCTTAGAAAGGTATAACCTTCCAAGACTGAAACAGGAAGAAACAGAAAATATGAACAGACCAATCACAAGTAATGAAATTGAAACTGTGATTAAAAATCTTCCAACAAACAAAAGTCCAGGACCAGATGGCTTCACAGTTGAATTCTATCAAACATTTAGAGAAGAGCTAACACCCATCCTTATCAAACTCTTCCAAAAAATTGCAGAGGAAGGAAAACTCCCAAACTCAGTCTATGAGGCCACCATCACCTTGATACCAAAACGAGACAAAGATACTACAAAAAAAGAAAATTACAGACCAATATCACTGATGTATATAGATGCAAAAATCCTCAACAAAATACTAGCAAACAGAATCCAGCAACATATTAAAAGGATCGTACACCATGATCAAGTGGGATTTATCCCAGGGATGCAAGGATTCTTCAATATATGCAAATCAATCAATGTGATACAGCATATTAACAATGAATAAGAAAATCCACATGATCATCTCAATAGATGCAGAAAAAGCTTTTGACAATATTCAACACACATTTATGATAAAAAAAACTCTTCAGAAAGAGGGCATAGAGGCAACCTACCTCAACATAGTAAAGGCCATATACAACAAACCCACAGCAAACATCACTGTCAATGGTGAAAAACTGAAAGCATTTCCTCTAAGATCAGGAAAAAGACAAGGATGTCCACTCTCACCACTATTATTCAACATAGTTTTGGAAGTCCTAGCCACAGCAATCAGAGAAGAAAAAGAAATAAAAGGAATCCAAATCGGAAAAGAAGAAGTAAAACTGTCACTGTTTGCAGATGACATGATAATATACATAGAGAATCCTAAAGATGCCACCAGAAAACTACTAGAGCTAATCAATGAATTTGGTAAAGTAGCAGGATACAAAATTAATACACAGAAATATCTTGCATGCCTATATACTAATGATGAAAAATCTGAAAGAGAAATTAAGGAAACACTCCCATTTACCATTGCAACAAAAAGAATAAAATACCTAGGAATAAACCCACCTAAGGAGACAAAAGACCTGTATGCAGAAAACTATAAGACACTGATGAAAGAAATTAAAGATGATACCAACAGATGGAGAGATACACCATGTTCTTGGATTGGAAGAATCAATATTGTGAAAATGACTATATTACCCAAAGCAATCTACAGATTCAATGCAATCCCTATCAAATTACCAATGGCATTTTTTACAGAACTAGAACTAATCATCTTAAAATTTGTATGGAGACACAGAAGACCCCGAATAGCCAAAACAGTCTTGAGGGAAAAAAACGGAGCAGGAGGAATCAGACTCCCTGACTTCAGGCTATACTACAAAGCTACAGTAATCAAGACAATATGGTACTGGCACAAAAACAGAAGCATAGATCAATGGAACAAGATAGAAAGCCCAGAGATAAACTCATGCACCTATGGTCAACTAATCTATGACAAAGGAAGCAAAGATATACAATGGAGAAAAGACAGTCTCTTCAATAAGTGGTGCTGGGAAAACTGGACAGCTTCAAGTAAAAGAATGAAATTATAACACTCCCTAACATCATACACAAAAATAAACTCAAAATGGATTAGAGACCTAAATGTAAGACCGGACACTATAAAACTCTTAGAGGAAATCACAGGAAGAACACTCTTTGACATAAATCACAGCAAGATCTTTTTTGATACACCTCCTAGAGTAATGGAAATAAAAATAAACAAATGGGACCTAATGAAACTTCAAAGCTTTTGCACAGCAAAGGAAACCATAAACAAGATGAAAAGAGAACCCTCAGAATGGGAGAAAATATTTGCAAAGAATCAACGGACAAAGGATTAATCTCCAAAATATATAAACAGCTCATGCAGCTCAATATTAAAGAAACAAACAACCCAATCCAAATATGGGTAGAAGACCTAAATAGACATTTCTCCAATGAAGACATACAGATGGCCAAGAAGCACATGAAAAGCTGCTCAACATCACTAATTATTAGAGAAATGCAAATCAAAACTACAATGAGGTATCACCTCACACCAGTTAGAATGGGCATCATCAGAAAATCTACAAACAACAAACGCTGGAGAGGGTGTGGAGAAAAGGGAACCCTCTTGTACTGTTGGTGGGTATGTAAATTGATACAGCCACTATGGAGAACAATATGGAGATTCCTTAGAAAACTAAAAATAGAATTACCATATGATCCAGCAATCCCACTACTGGGCATATACCCAGAGAAAACCATAATTCAAAAAAAGACACATGCACGCCAATGTTCATTGCAGCACTATTTACAATAGCCAGGTTATGGAAGCAACCTAAATGCCCATTGACAAACGAATGGATAGAGAAATGTGGTACATATATACAATGGAATATTACTCAGCCATAAAATGGAATGAAATTGAGTCATTTGTTTAGACGTGGATGGATCTAGAGACTGTCATACAGACTGAAGTAAATCAGAAAGAGAAAACAAATATCATATATTAACGCATGTATGTGGAACCTAGAAAAATGGTACAGATGAACCAGTTTTCACAGCAGAAGTTAAGACACAGATGTAGAGAACAAACGTATGGACATCAAGAGGGGTAAACCACGGTGGGGTGGGGATGGTGGTGTGCTGAATTGGGTGATTGGGATTGACATGTATACATTGATGTGTGTAAAATTGATGACTAATAAGAACCTGCAGTATAAACAAACAAACAACAAAAAAACAACTAATACTAAACTTTTTTGGGGTTATTTGTATGGAAATATGTTAATATAAATGTTTCAGACATTGCATGAAATTTCTAAAAATCTTATATGTTCTGGTATAATGTTCTAAGTCATAATTCTAGTTATTACCTTTAAATGTATATCTCAGAAATAACTAAAAAAAAAATTTACATACTTGGTAATTTACATTCTAGGAAGTGGCACCTCATTCCCCACCCTTGAGATATAGTGACTCATTTCCAAATACAAGAATAGGAGAGAGATAAATAGTAACTTTACAGTGGAGAAACCTGGCAAACACAATGTTAACCAAGCCATGAAGGCTAACACTATCAGTGATGCCCTGTGGATATTAAATCCCTCAGACATATGATATGAAGAGATCTTTATATCTCTGCTGTTCTTTCCAAAAGTTCATAACCTCAGACTAGTGTGAGAAAACAACAACAACAATAAACCTAGACTTAGGTGATGGTACTGCACGATATTTAGCTAGTACTCCTTGAGACTGTCAAGGTTCTGATAAACAAGAAAAGCCTGAAACTCTTCCACAGGGCAGAAGAGTCTGGGGAACCAAGATAACTAAATGTAACGTGGTTCTCTGGCTCCAGTCTGGAACAGAAAGTGGACATTCAGGAAAAACTGGTGAAATGCAAATAAAGTCCATAGATCAGGTGAAAAATAAAACAATTTACATATTAACTTTAAAGTCTAACAAACAACTCTCTTAAAATAGGAAAGAGGAAATGTCATTGCATCAACAGCAAATCAATTATAAACTATGTAGTGGTGAAGAATGGGGGAAACTCAGCATTCCATGTGGCCAGACCAATGTCACACAGCAAGTATGGTGTCCCTGATTACAACATGTGAGTCCATGATTAAGGATCCTGAAACATCCTCAGCCAGTGGTTTGCAAACTGTTTTCTGCAGAAAACTAGACATTTCTGAGAGGGCAGTGCTGATCAGTGAAAAGACATGGCATTAGACATGTCCCTATCTCCAACTCAACTATACTATCTTAGAGTCACATAATATTATATTTCGCAAGAAGGAACCATGGCTTAGAACAAAGTAGAAGAAAAATCAGTATGAAGCTACATAAGTGCTTATGGAACTTTAATGGGTATACAAGTCACAGGACATCTTGGTAAAAGCAGGCTCTGATTCAATAAATCTGAGATGGGATCCGAGATTTTGCATGTCTAACAAGTGATACCCACCCCAGGTGATGAGAACACTGCTTGTCAGAGAACAACACTTTAAGTACGAGGGTTCTAGATCAAAATTTTAAACTGTTGTCTTATCCATATATTTCATAGATGGAAATTTGCTGTTATTTTTAATGGGCTTTATAATCTTTACTAAGGAAACGTTCTTCATAGTTAGCTAGTAACATTCTTCATAGTTAGCTAGTTTCTGGTTGGAAAAAATATGAAAATGGGGTTTTTTGAGCTACAGTCCTCTCCATTTTTGATCCCTCAGTACCCCCAATCTCACTCTTATTTCCCCTAACCAGCCCCAGAACCTTGACCTCATGTAGCCAACTTCCTTCAACCATCTTCTCAGCCATCTCATCCTATAACCAGTCATTTCAACAATAATATTTAGCTCAACTGAGATGTTCCTATGCCAGTTACATTTTGTCATAGCCCATGCCCAGCTCAGTCTCAGGCAGTGTTCAGTATCAATTACATCTTTATAGAAAAGGGAGGAAAGTGGCTGTTTCAGGTTTTTAAAAACTCATGCTTTTATATTTCATCTGGGCATTTGCCTCACATTTTAAAAATGTACTTCAGGTTGATTCTTATTACCTTCTCCATTGGGTGTTCCAAGCTTTCTACAACCTCACGGGCCAAATTTTAGTCCCAAACACTTAGCACTCAGTCTATTTTCTGCTTCCCAAAACTGAGATTCTTGAGCTTAAAACATCTTTGCCTCAATCCTGATACTCCCTCAAACTACTGAACAATACATTTCCTTCAGAAAAGACAACAAATCACTTGTCTCACTGTTGTCATGAATGTCACTTCCTGTTCGTGTTCTCCAAGAAGGTCACCAATGACCATTTGCCAATTCCCATGACATTTTTTTTTTTGCTCCATTTAGCATCTGACACCATGGGATAGCTGCTTTTTGAAATACTTTTGGGCTTCTTCAACTTCAGGTTGCTTTCTGAGCTTCTACCCAGTTTTTTATACCTGCATTGCTGGCTTTTTTTAAAACTTTTACTGTAAAAGACAGTAATTTGCAAAAGTTATATTTGACCTCTAGAATCTAATTACCTGCTTTTGAATCTTAGTACTAACATTTTCTAGCTTTATGATTTTGAGCAAGTTGCTACACTTTATGTGTTTTCATCTGTAAAATAATGGTTGCTGTTATCTATCTCATAGGATTGCTTCATGATTACATGAGTTAATATGTAAAATACTTGAACTATGTCTGATAGACAGTAAGTGCTAGATAAATGTCAATTAGTCCTATCAGCTATCTGCGATCATTCTTTTATACAGTTTATCCACCCTCATTTTATCAACCATCTCTTTTAGATGTCTCACATCTATCTGTATCTCTAACTCAGAGTTCTTCAATATTACCACTATTGACATTACCACTATTGAGCCAAACAACACTTTGTCATGAGGAGCTGTCCTGTACATTGCAGGGTGGTTGGCAATATCTCTAGCCTTTACCTATTAGATACCAGTAGCAACCCCCAATTGTACCACACATACACACACACAAAATTGTCTCTAGACATTGCCAAATATCTCCTGGGGCCAAAATAGCCTCTAGTGGAGAACCACTGTTCGAATCCTTTTCTGTCTAAGGATTGTTTCTATGAATGTCTCTTTGATGCCTCAACATACGTCCAAAGCCTAATTTACCATATTCTCCCCCCAGACAAGTTTTACATATTGTTTTATCTACTGTGCTAAGTAACTATGATAGAAAACAGTAATCTTGATCTTATTCTCTCTTGCTTTCTACAATCTAGTAAATTGTGTAAAACATGCAATCCCAACTTTTTCTTTTTTACCGCTCATTTCCACTGACATTATCGGAATCAGCTCCTCATTCTTTTGACAGAGTTATGCGGAAACCCCCCTCAGTGGTAGACATACCCCAGTGACAGTAAGACAAAGATCCAGTCACCACGAACCTTATATCCTAGTGGAGGGAATAGGTAACAAGTAAATAGGTTAATCAACTGTCTGATTTTGAGTAGTGATATGTTTCATAAAGAAAATAAAGCAGCGTAAGGGGATAGAAGAACAATGAGAGATGGCCTTTTAATCAGGGGGTTAGTAAAGGCATCTTGGAGAAGGTAACATTCCAGCACCTCCTGTGAAGATTCTCATCATGCAAAAACCTGGGGGTGGCAGCAGCAGACATAAAAACCTTGGGGTGGCAACGAAGTTGGCAATTATGAGAAAGAGCAGCAAGGTCAGGGTGTTGGAGGTTATTCAATATAAGGGGTACTTGCCCAGGTCAGATTTAAAAGGAAAGACAGGAACCAGATTCTAAAATAAATGCATGAGCAAAAAGTTCTACATGTCACCCAAAATGAAAAGAGATGAAGCTAAGATGATGAAATTTTAGTGAGTCACTTGATTTCTTTGATTTTAAGATTTTTAATATTTTTTAATTTTTTAGCTATTATGTATTTTGTTGTGATTGTGGAAAAGACAAATATATTTTAAACAAATTTATTCATGCATTTTATAAAAATTCTCCATTGATACAATAGAAGTTATATTCAACTCCTAGTTTAGAAGAAAGTCAATATTCATGTTACGTTCATGAAATTTAGACAGTTCTGTAAATAAATATACATCCAAAGATACTTCAAAAGCATTTGAAAGACAAAATATTTTCATGTAATTACTACAGCATTAGAATTCTCCATGAAAAACATGTGAATTTTAGTCTAATGCCATTAAAATTAGCTTTACAAATCCAAACTATGAGACAGACCAGAGAAATGATTTCAACATAGCAATTACACATGGCACTTATGTTCCGTAAGTGATTTAATAGGTAACATACATTTTAAAATTAGCATAGTTCAAAAAATTAGCTCTGAATGTTAGCAGTGCCTGAAATGACTGCTAAACTTAAGGGTGTGCTGATGTTTTGCCTTCGAAATTTATTTTTTGCCCCTCCAAACCCTCTTTGCCCCTGCTGTAAGAATTTATTACTCAAACACTAAAACTTCCTTTGGGCAAAAAAAAATGTAAAAAAGCTGCCTGGGATAAATTTTATTAGATTGCTTTTTTTGTCTTTTGTTTGTGCTATGGTTATTGTTTTGTCACCTTCGCTTTTTAGACTTGAGTTGTATGTATTCAATTTCTGCAGATGAAGGGGTAAACTAAAGACAGAATGGCAGACCTAATTTAGAAATCTCCTACTTTTGTGTACTTAAGTCAAATCCTTAACGTGATTCTAACCTAGAGGGTTTTTTTTATTTACAGATGTCCTCATTAGCCTTCTTGCTGTGGAGACATATACCTTTCTTGTTTCTATTAGTCCCCACCAGATTAAATTGCTTACATCAGGGCACTATTACACTTCCACTCGAGCTAGTGCTGTGGAGCAAAACAACACTGGTAGGGGGTGAATGGTTATCAAGAGAAAGTTTACTTTCAGTGTTAAGAATTAATTTAGCTGAATTGGTACAGTGAACATGGTAAACACAATCCCCTCACTTCTGTTTGTCAGGGTGTGTTATATCACCCTGATTGCTTTGTCAATAATCTGCCTGGCCTGTGAGCTAAAAATCTAAGATTGCTTGGATGACTGACAGGCTGGAGATAGCTGATAATTCTAAGGAATTGGAGGTGTAAAATCTTTAAGGACCATGTCTACAGTATAAATGCCAGGGTATCTCCACATCACTCTGTACTTACAAAGGCAACAGCATTGTTAATGGCAGCCTGTCTGTCCATCAAGTTTGCTACTGGTGGATTTATCCCTCTTTCACTCCTTATCTTTCTTTGCTGTGTTTATTTTGAAACCAGCTGCAGAATAAATTGCCTCTTGTCTTCACCTCCTACACTGAGTACAATGATATGTTCTGTAAAGCTTAAGATCATGGTGTTTTTCAAGCACTCCTTTTTCAGAACACTGACTTCTAATTTTGTTTGTTTATGAATATGTATTGTTTTTTTTTTCTTCTGGGGGGCTTTCAGCAGAACACTAATAATGACTTATTTATTTGGCAGGTGCTCAGGATCTAGATAAAGGTCTGTGTGTGATATTTCATAGAGAAGAAAAAATAGAATTAAGATAATTGTGTTGTTATTGCTCTGAATAATTCATTAGATCTGCTCCATTTTAATCAAATGATTAAAATTAAAAATCAGCCAAATAAGCTGAAAAATTATATTTCTATTAAACAACTTTCAGAATTTAATGAAGTTTTAGGTCTCCCTCTTTTATGAACATTTGCCCACTTTTACTTTCCTAACTTATGACTGGGAGGAAAGAAGATGATTATGGCTAGACAGATTTAAAGATCAAAGTTAGAAGTTATATAATGTTCAAGTCCTACTACAAACCTGAACCGTCTCATGCTGCTGGTGGGAGTATAATTTGGGCCAATTACTTTGGAAACTTTTTGCTAAGCTTACTATTAAGTTGATCATACACATATTTTTGCACTAACAACTCTTCTCCCAAAGGTATATAGGTATACATTCTCAAAAAAAATGTAAAAAAAACCCAAACATTCGTAAAAGCCAAACAATGCCCACAATATACGTATGTAAAGTATATACATAAGATATATATAGTACATGTATAAACACTATTTTTAATATGGATAAAATAAAAACAAGCAAAGTGTGATCAACACTAGAATGGATAAATTGTGCTATATATTCATCCAATGGAATACTATACAGTAATGAAAGTGAAGAATCTGCAGCTGTACATGACATGTAGATGGATCTCACAGACAAAACGTGGAGCCCAAGGAGCCAGGCATGTCACTCAATCGTCCTGTTCATGTAAAGTTCAAACCCGGCCATAAACAGTAAGCTAGAGGTGACTCTTGGGGCATGAATTGGGCATGAGGAGACCCTGGGATTCTGGTAATGTCCTGTTTCTTCACATGGATGTGGTTAGATGTTGGGTTTGTTTGTTTGTTTGATGGGTTAAAATTCATGAAGATGTACACTTACTATTAGTGAACTTTTCTGCATCTATGCTAATACTACATAAAAATTTAGAATTTTAAAAGTGTCCATATTTTCAGGTAGTGTTTGCAACTTATCCTAAATTTTAATTATCAGGCATCTCCTATATTCTCACTAAACAGTGTTTCTTGGTTATTTGCAGAAGAAGACAAAGGTAAGAAAAAGGGAAAGGGGCTTTAGATAAAGGTAATAATCTATGAAAAGTACACATATACGACCTGAGTAACAAAGAGTTCTCTGACTATTAAGTCATGGGTATTTAGCCACACACACATGTAGGCACATGCACACACACACACACACACACTCATTTGTGTATATTTAAATGAACATTGGGGCCTCCTAAATTGGTAAGTAATAAAGGCAAACATTCATCAGTCATTATTTTGCAATATAAAAGTTTCTTAAATTTTGCTAATTATCTGAAAGTCAATAGGCAGCCATTTTTATTTGGACTGGATATTATATACAATAACAGAAATATCATTCATTCATTCACAGAATCTTTTTGAGGACATATATTTCTGAGATGAGCATTGTGCTAGGGCCAAGGATATGGAAGTAAGATGCAGAGTCCTTACCTTTCCATGGAACACAATGACTTTTTCCTTCAATAAACCTGTCAGCTGTTTAATATCTACCAGTATTTTAATGTTCTTTCAGAATGTTTCACTGAGTGCAGCGTCTGACTCAAGAAGTTGCCCAGTGGTTTATGCACATTTTTAAAGTCTGACCCTTAAGAGGTGCATTAGTCAACTTGAGCTGTTATAACAAAAGTCCACAAACTAGATGGTTTAATCAACAGATATTTATTTCTCACAGTTCTAGAGGCTGGGAAGTATTCTTTCTGGCTTGCAGGTGGCTGACTTCTCATTGTAGCCCCACATGGCTGAGAGAGAGAACTAGTTGTCTAGTCTCTTCTGCTAAGGACGCTAATCCAGTCATGAGGACCCCACTCTCATGACCTCATCTAAATCTAATTACCTCCAAAGGCTGCCACCTCAACGTACTATCACACTGGAGGCCAGAGCTTCAACAGATGGATTTGAGGGAGGGAAACAGACATTCAGTCCATAACGAGAGGCAATATTTGGCAATGACATATTTTAAAAGAACTGTATTTCTCTGTCTGAGCCTCCTGCCTTTATTTCACTGCCCTTCTCCCTTCCTTGCCTTTTCCTTTTCAACAATGACATGAAAAAATAGTAAAGAATATATTTGCTAATTTCAATTCATTTTATACCTGTGACAGTAATTATGCAGGCAAATTCATTACTATCATTGCCACTAGACTTTTCTCATTACCATTGCTTTGATATAAACTAAATGAAAAATTAGAATAGAAATCTATCATCACAATTGTCTGGTATGTAAAAAATGATTTTATTCCTTAGAAGGATATCATCTCAAATTGTCAAGTTAACTAGAAGATGTAGTTTCTAGACCCTAGAACTTGATTTGATTAATTTTAGTTAATATTTTGTTATAGAAAAAACAAGATATCATTATAAATCTCTGTCATTTTGAAAGTTTTAGTAACTTTTTTTTTTTTTTGCGGTACGCGGGCCTCTCACTGTTGTGGCCTCCCGTTGTGGAGCACAGGCTCCGGATGTGCAGGCTCAGCGGCCATGGCTCACGGGCCTAGCCGCTCAGCGGCATGTGGGATCTTTCCAGACCGGGGCACGAACCCGTGTCTCCTGCATTGGCAGGCGGACTCTCAACCACTGCACCACCAGGGAAGCCCTAGTAACTCTTTTTTAATATGGAAATGGTTTAGGAATGTTTAGTTCAATTTTGTCTTAAATAAACTCCATATTCTATTTGAGCTATATTTATGACAATGCAAAGTTAGATTCCACTATGGCTCTTTCTAGTAGTGTGAACTAATTCTACCTCACCAATAAACCAACCATACACATTTAATATACTTTAGTGTCTTAAGTAATGTTTGGCTGCATGTCATCAATGCCAAATTTTTTAAAGGTCTGAAATATTTGGATTACATAGCTTTAAACATCCAAATAAATGTTAAGAAGGTGAAAATTGCAATGTGTGTCTCCATACATCTGCTGGGGTATAATGAGAATGGATCTGAAGCAAACCTTTTTATTCACAAAAGTTTACTGTTTCTTTTATCTGAATTATTTCAGAAATCATGCTCTATCGGTCTGTATATAGAATGAACACTGTGAAGACAACGATTTTTTTTTTCACTCTTGGGCTTTGAACAAATTGTAGTGTGTCTTGGGAAGCTTCCATCACCTTGAGTATGACAATAGTAATCATTTCAAAGAAGTGACCCAGGAAGACACAACTAGTTGGATGTAGGTGGCATGCTAAATAAAACCAGTTTGTTATCTCTACTACTCCTATGAAGGCTAACAGATAATAATGGCTGATAAGCCTTAATAAAGGATATAGAAGGGCATTCCAGGTGAGAGAACACAATATACACAGGCATGTAAATGAGAGATGTGCTCAAGAAACTTTGATTAGACCAGTTTGGCAAATAAACAGAGCTAATTTAAAAGAGAGTAATGGACAATAGCCAACACATGGAAACAACCTAAGTGTCCATCAACAGATGAATGGATAAAAGAATGAAATTTGCCATTTTCAGCAACATGGATGGACTTGGAGGGCATTATGCTAAATGAAATAAATCAGACAGAGAAAGAGAAATACTGTATGATATTTCTTGTATGTAGAATCTAAAAAATACAACAAACTAGTGAATATAACAAAAGAAGCAGCCTCACAGATATAGAGAACAAACTAATGGTTACCAGTTTTTTTTTGGGGGGTGGCAATATAGGTGTGAGGAATTAAGAGGTACAAACTGTTGGGTATAAGATTGACTCAGTGATGCATTGTACATAATGGGGAATATAGCCAATAACTCTAAATGGAAAGTAAACATTAAAAAATTATATAAAAATTTTAAAAAAAGAGAGTTACATAAAAGGAAGGATAGGTTGAGGAGAAATGTAGTTCTAGAATAAATAAATTTGGCCAGAGAGAAACTATTAAAAATATTTTAGTATATATATAACCTGAAAATGGTATTTTCAGATGTTTATCTAAAGACATTTAACGAGGAGAATGAGCTAAGTAAGGGACGACATGAACAGAAGGAAACCTCTTGAGTGGTTACTGCTATACTTTGGACTAAAGGTGACTTACAAGGGCCTGAGTGATGTTATATTATTTAAATGAAAGGTAGGATGAATAATATTAGATCTTGTTGAACTGCATGTCATGAATAATTTTTTAAAATATTTGTTGTAAGAACTAGGCAAGCAACTTATACCCGTTGGGTATATCATTTTACAATATATGAGATATATAGAATTTTTGTATTTCCATTATGTTGAAAATTTGCCACCATTCTAACGGTTTATGATACACAAAAATTTTAACCATATATAGCTATTTCATGATGATATTAGAAATATATCCTCCCACTTGAGTAGACTCTAAAATGGATATCCATAAACAAATAGAGCCAAATCTACCCTATAACAAATAGCATTGCAATAACTTTGAGCAAATTTACCTCTTTAAGCCTAACTCCTTCATCTGTAAATTGGTAACAATAATGGTACTTAACTCTAGGGTTGTTCCAGTTATTTGTTACTATGCAGCTATAAGGGTCAACTGGAATTTTTAACATGGTGTTTGGAAATCTGCTCTGCCAGATCACTATCTTTCACTTAAAAACAGCTGATAATTTTGCCAATTGTTTTGCTACTATAAAACATGGGCTATCATCATTCTATCCTCCAATAGCAGTTTAATCACTGCTTTTTCAACCTCCAACAACTATGTCCTTGTTCCTTTCTAGATTTTACCTCACCTCATCCCAAAGCCAATGTTACATGATTTAGATTTTTTTGTAAGGGAGCATCCATGCCCTCAAAACTTAATGACTTGAAGCAACAAGAATGTATTATTTCTCCCAATTCCTAGATTAAATTCTGCAGCCCTGCCTGGGCTTACTCAGGCAGCTGCTTTCAAATAGTGAATTGGATGGGGACTGGACTTAGCTAGGATGGCTGGCCTTCACTCGCCTTGGGGTCTTTCATCCTTAAGGACGCTGGGCAAGGCTTCTTCACTTTGTGATAAAAGGAGCATTCCAGGGCTTCCCTGGTGGCACAGCGGTTGAGAGTCCGCCTGCCAAGGCAGGGAACACAGGGTTCGTGCCCCGGTCCGGGAAGATCCCACATGCCGCGGAGCGGCTGGGCCCGTGAGCCATGGCCGCTGAGCCTGCGTGTCCGGGGCCTGTGCTCCACAACGGGAGAGGCCACGGCAGTGAGAGGCACACATCAGCAAAAAAAAAAAAAAAAAAAAAGGAGCATTCCAAGAGGGCAAGCACGAATGTCTAAGTGCTTATCAAGTCTATTTTCATCCCCTATGCTGATGTCATACTATCAAGTAGGTCAGACTGCCAAAGTTAGAGTCAGTGTTAGAAGGGACCAGAAAAGGGAGTGAGGATTCATGGGGGTCATTACTGTAACAAACTATTACAACAGCCTACTGTGGATTAAATGGAATAATGCATAGAAAGTTGTTAGTGTACGCCTAGTATATAATAGGTACTCAGTAAATGTTAACTATTGTTGAAACTTAGTAATGGTATCCATGATTACACATTTAACTGTCAGTCTCACAAAGGAGCTATTTTACTTACTTCTTATAAAATGTTTTTTGGGTTTTTTTGGGTTTTTTTTTTTTTGCAGTACGCGGGCCTCTCACTGTTGTGGCCTCTCCCGTTGCGGAGCACAGGCTCCGGACGTGCAGGCTCAGCGGCCATGGCTCACGGACCCAGCCGCTCCGCGGCATGTGGGATCTTTCCGGACCGGGGCACGAACCCGTGTCCCTGCATCGGCAGGTGGACTCTCAATCGCTGCGCCGCCAGGGAAGCCCATAAAATGGTTTTAACAATATTCTTGTGGTCTGCCTGTTTTCTCTCAACACCCGTCTTGACTCAAGACTTGGTACTTGGATACAGCTCCTAAAGCAATTTCAGTTTCAAAATGGATCAATAAAAAGCAGATATCTTACTGAAGATTCCCTAAGGCAACAGATAAGAAAATTTACACTATACACCATATAGCAAAATGTACTTAAATTCTCCATTAGAATTTCCTATTCTTACTCAGATTCTTCTGTCCTGTCATGTGCTTTATCTCCTCTCTATTAAGCCTCCAAAATCCTTCCTTTCGTTTAAACAATTCACTTCTCCTCTTCACGAAGTATCCAGTACTCAGGTAAACAAAAGTCTGCTTGGTAGCCTTAACTAAAATCATATCTTTCTCCTCTCAGATATGCCTCCAGCCACATCCCTCTAACCTATTCAAGGAGAAAGGGAAAAAATCTGAGTTTTAAATCAGATATAATTTAAAATAAAGAAAAACAAATTTAAACAAAGAAATGTTAAGGATTAGATGACCTAATACAATGCAAGTTAGGTGTTAAGGAAACAGAAGAACAAGATAGTTTCAATGAAATTATTAGTTCTTATGTCCGACTCTTCCAGCTGACCATAAACAAAGCACTAGGAGAAATGAGCCAGCACACACATTTCAAAGTGCTTCAGGACCACAAAGTAGGAAGCACCTGTGAATGTCAGCAATGTGGGCTTTCACTCTGAATAGAATAGACCCAGCAGCATGTATTGGTAGTGTCATATACAGTGCTTTCTTGAAGCCCTCTACTTATTAGAGTCTTTTTTTTGTATTTCTCTTTCCCACTCTCTCTCTGAACTTGAACTGATTGCCTCTGTTGTGTACTAACTGCAGACCTTCCCTGTGATCCCTGACACAGAATCAAACTCACAGTTTCTGCTCTCACACCTGCTATTACCCTTTCCTTCAAATACACCATTTATCCTGACAGTAAGTAAACTTATCTGGAGAAGTATTCCTTGTGGAACTGTAGTGTGTCTTTTGGATTATTTGAAAGATCAAGCTTTAAGTTCTCCTTTGATACTAAACATAAGCCTTTTCCTTCTATGAACAAGTTTAGAATGTACCTTTTTATTTCAGGTGGAAAACACTTTGGAGGGATGATAATAAGCAGCACTTAAGTTTATATATTGAAGCTGTTTTGAAACCTCCTATTTTGTCACATCAGTCTGATATAAAAGATAATGTTGCTCAAGAAATGCTATAAAATTGTCCTTCTAAGTGAGAAAGACATTTGTTGTTAGAATAAATCCTCTGTCGATCAAACCCTTTTTCTTTTTAAGAAAAGTAACAAGAGAAAAGAGTTGAGAAAGCTTTACCAGGTAAGCAAGTTGTTTTTTTGTTTGTTTGTTTTGTTTTCTGTGAAACACTATGACTTCTAGACAAAGTAATCACCATAAGTTTGAGGAAAGAAAAATTTTTGTGTTTCATATATATATGATGGATTTGAAATGTCACAAAGAGCCATTAACAACACTTTTCTGAGCTGAAAACATTCAATAACTAGATTGTCAATAACAAGATTATTTTACGAGAGAGGTAAACCCCTCATTTTGGACCATGATAAAATAGCATGGCTGAGAGAGAAACTGTAGAGGCAAGGATGTGAACAAATTCACATTTGTTCCCACATGTGTGGGAGGTCAAAATAGTCTAGTATGTTCCTCTGTACTCATAACTTTGCATTTCTGTGTGCTTTTTATGTTCCTTAAAATCACTCAATTTATTGCACTGAAATTAAGCCATTTACTCATATATAATACATCAGACTATGTATTTATTAATTTATATACTGAAAATAATTCTTCCCTTCTCTCCCAGTTTCCAGCTAAAAGTTAAATGATATATACATATATTATCATATATTATGAAATCTGGGATCTTTATGCAATCTTCCATATATTTTAACTGAAGTTTCACACATAACAGAAGAATTAGTAATCACTAAGTAGTGGGGGGAAATGAACAGATATTCAGATTTCCATGAAAATTTTAACCTGAAGTTAAGAAATTGATCCATTATGTGTCAGAAATGGTTGCTACTTTATACCAGAAACAAAATAAACTCAAATGGATTAAAGAATTGACCATAAGACCTGAAACCATAAGACTCCTAGAAAAGAACATAGGCAGTAAGCCCTTCACAGTCTTGGCAATGATTTTTTTGGATTTGACACCAGAAGCAAAAGCAACAAAAGCAAAAATAAACAAATGGAACTACATCAACCTAAAAAGCTTCTGCACAGCAAAGGAAATCATCAACTAAAAGAAAAGGCAACCTATGGGATGGAAGAAAATATTTGCAAATCATACATCTGATCAGGAATTAATATGTATAACATATAAAGAACTCATACAACTCAACAGCAAAAAAATAAATAATCTGGATAGAGGATTTGAGTCGACATTTTTCTAAACAAGACATACAAATGGACAACAGGTACGTGAAAAGGTGCTCAACATTACTAATCATCAGGGAAATGTGAATCAAAGTCACAATGAGATATCACCTCACACTTGTTAGAATGGCTATTATCAAAAAGACAAGAAATAACAAGTGTTGGTGCAGACATGAAGAGGGATCTCTTGCGCACTTTTAGTGGGAATGTAAATTGGTACAACCACTAAGGAAAACAGTACAGAGGTTCCTCAAAAAATTTAAAAATAGATTATTATATGATCCAACAATTCCCCTTCTGGGCATTATCCAAAGGAAATGAAAACACAAAATCGAAAAGATTATCTGCACTCCCACATTTATTGTAGCATTATTTACAATAGCCAAGACATGAAAACAACCTAAGTGTCTACCAAGGAATGAATGGATATAGAAAATGTGGTATGTACATATACACAATGGAATATTATTCAGCCATAAAAAAGAGTGAATCCTGCCATTTGCAACAGCATGGATGGACCTTGAAAGCACCATGTTAAGTGAAATAAATCAGACAAAAACAAAACCTTATGACCTTATTTCATGTGAAATCTAAAGCAAAAACAAACGAACAAAACAACAAGAACAAAAATCTTAAAGCGAACTCATGGATACAGAAAAAGATTGGTGCTTGTTAGAGGCAGGGAGTGAGGTTATGGGTGGGAGAAATGGGTGAAAGTGTTCAACAGGTACAAAATTCCAGTTATAAGTCCTGGGGATGTAGTGTGCAGCATGGTGACTCCAGTTAAAAATTCTGTACTGTATATTTGAAAGCTGCTGAGAGAGTAGATATTAAAAGTTCTCATCACAAGAAATTAATTGCAACTGTGCGGTGATGGCTGTTAATTAGATATAATGTGCTGATCATTTTGCAACATATACATATATTGAATCATTATGTTGTGTACCTGAAACTAACATAATGTTATACGTTAATTTTATCTCAATTTTAAGAAAAAAATTGAAGAAGAACTAAGTTAAAGGTTGTATACTACTAGATATAGACTATTTATGAGGCTACTATTTATGAGTATTCAAAACAATGTGGTATAGATGCAGGATAGGCAGACACCAGTGGAATAGAAGAAAGTATATAGATTTAGATCCACACATACGTAGCCATCTAATTTAAGGCAAAATCACTACTGCAATGAAATGGAATCTGAAAAATAAACGATGCTTAATCAAAGTAATCCATTTAGGGAAAACAATATTAAATCCTACCTCACGTGATATACAAAAATCAAGTCAGATGGATCATAGACCTCAATGTGAAAGGCAAATAGTAAAGCTTCTAGAAGATAACATATAAAAATATCTTCCTGACCTTAGAATAGGCAAAGATTTCTTAAATAGGATATTAATCATGAAGAGCACTAACCCTAAAGAAAAAGTATAAGTTGAACTACTTTAAAATTAAGATATTATTTTCAATTAAAAAAATAGAAAATGAAAATGCAAGGTATAGAGTGGGAGAAGGTTTTTTTTTTTTTGCAATACATATACATGAGATGGACTTGTATCCAACACATAAAAAAACTCCTACAATAAAAAAAGACAGAAAACTCTATAAAAATAGACAAAGGATTTGAAAAATACTTTCACAAAAGAGGATATGTGAATTGCTTGTATGCATATGAAATGGTGATCGACTTAATTACTTCTCAGCAAAGTGCAAACTAACACCAGTGAACTACCACTGCACACCCACAAGAATGGCTAAAACGAAAAGGACTGACTACACTGAGTATTACCAAGAGTGTAGAGCAATTGGAATGCTCATTAAATGCTGGTAGAAGTATAAATCGGTACAAATACTTTAGAAAACTTATTGAGAGTATCCACTAAAGCATTACCTATGATCTATTATTTAAAAAAAAATAAAAGGATGTAACTCTATCTGGTGCGTACAGAACAGTTTGAGAAAACACCGTTAAATTAATGTAAACATTTTAACGATACTGATTAGTCTTTAGAATTTAGTAATCACATGAAAATCTCAAAAATGTTAGAAAAGAGAAGAAAGTATAATAAATTAATTAAATATAACTTACAATATCTGTTAACATCTTAAAATATTTCCTTCCAAGATTCTTTTTCCAAGCGGAGAAATATGCCATTATAATGTTTATTTTTAAAAATTGGAACCATACTATAACTATACACATGGTGATGTATCTGGCTTTTATCACTTTTACACATTTTAAAAGTATTTTATATGATTATTCTTTTGTTTTGGATATTTGTAAAATTTATACATTTTAAAATATGAATAACAAATGAGTGGAATTACAGTAAAAAATAGAAACATTTTAAAGCCATGAGACATTTAAAAAAATTATATATTGTTAACTTTATACCAATTTTTATGCCACCCAGCAACAGCATGTTCATAGCACCCTAACCACAAAAAATACAAAATTGTTAGCTATATATTTTTCTTTTGCATTATTTTTTCTTAGAAATGAGGCTCTGTTTTTGTGACCCTTCATAGCTTTCTTTTATTTTTTGAGAATGATTATTGTTCAGTTTACTCACTGGTGGTTAATATTGTTTTATAAATGACTAGTGATATTAATCTTTCCTGTGATATTGCATATAAATTTTATTTCTCAACTTGTTAATTTAAAAATTTTAACATAACATAGTTGAAGTGGTTTATTATTGTGTCACCTTAACCAGGATGAGAATGTTTCATAATTTCCTGTACTATATGGTTCTAGATTCATATTGGCCACAAATAAAATTTGAATGAATTTGGAAGGTAGAAATGAAGCAGCAGCCATATTTTTTATGCTCAGAAGATTAGTGTAGAGTACCATGCATTGTGGCATCTCACACTTGTACTCACCCATCTGCAGTCTCCTTTTGATGATATGGGGAGTCTCCTTCCAGCTTCTTATAGTTCTCGGCCAGGTGAGTGTGCAAGTCATGGTAGAGGGCTGCAGCTTCCCCTGCCTGTTTTCCCTGCAGTAGTTGGAGACAGAGAGAATGATGCTGCTTCCAGTTCACTGTAGTGGGTCCCTTATCCTAGGCATTGTATGTATCCAGCTTTCTTTTCTACTACTGATCTGACTGATACCTAATGGCTAATAGCTAATGGTTTCACTCTCAATATCAAAGCATCACAGAGATACCTAGTCCAAGTTCAATAACTGTGCAAGTGCTAGTCCTTATATAAAAATCTCTTACTCTGTATCACTTATGTTGTTCTGCTTCTTTAATCAAACTGTTACAGAAACTGTGAATGGAAGGAGTTCTAGATATGTGCTGTCCTACACAGAACCCACTAGCCACATGTGGCTGTAGAGCAACTTGAAATGTGATTAGTCAGAATTGAGATGTGCTGCATCTATAAAATACACGAGATTTCAAAGGCAGTAAGAAAAAATAAAAACATTTCATTAATAATCTTTATATTGACTACATGTTGAAATGATAATGTTTTATATATAGTAAATTAAATTAATTATTTAAATTAATTTCACCTTTTTTTTTTTTACTTTTTTTTTTTTTTGCGGTATGCGGGCCTCACACTGTTGTGGCCTCTCCCGTTGCGGAGCACAGGCTCCAGACGCACAGGCTCAGCGGCCATGGCTCACGGGCCCAGCCGCTCCGCGGCACGTGGGATCTTCCCGGACCGGGGCACGAACCCACATCCCCTGCATCGGCAGGCGGACTCTCAACCACTGCACCACCAGGGAAGCCCTTTTTTTACATTTTTAATGTGGCTACTAAATATTTTAACAATACAGAGGTAGTTTGCACTTGTAGCTCACATACTTTTACTGGACAGGAATGTTCCAGAGGAACGAGACCTCAGGAAAGAGTTCTCAGAATTGGCTCTGAAATATCTGGAATTGGTTTCTGATCTGATAAGATTAAAGGTATCGCTGACTCCATTTCCATTGGTGAATAGAACTCACATAGTCCAAGGAAAGTATTGATAAATCAGATACTTAATCATCATCTGTAGACACCTATAGTAAAGTACCTACGAAGGCAAAGCTTTGGGAGAGCAAGTAGCTAGTTATTGAATATTATAGTGAAACTAAGGCATACATCTTACTGGGATGGGTGGTTTCTTCTAAGTGCATTGAAGAACTTGGGAAGAAAAATGTTTAATGCAGGGTTTGAAATTCTCAGCCCAAGATCTGGATAAAGGACCAGAAAGATTCGATGGCTGCCCCCAAAGAAACACTACATCTTGTAGTGACAGGGCCAAAATTTCTGCAAAACAGATGAAAAGTCTAATTCTAAAGATGGTTGAATTACAATGGAAATGGTATTCCCAAAACTGTGGGTTCTGTAGTATTAAAGTTTGAGCAGTCATTGAGAAAGAGTAAGATGCTGAAAAAGGAATTGGGACAAGTAGGCTGACTTTGGTGAAACTGGAGTCAATAAATCCCTAAATTCTGCTGAGCTTCATTTGACAGTAGAAGCAACCTTTCTTCTCCTGACTGAAGAAGTTAGACTCTCTTTGGATGAAGAATGTTGCAAACATTTGGATTCAATGTATTAGCTCAGGTAGTTGGGAATGACTGGAGAAGTTTGTTTGACTTGTTGACTGAAACCAAGAGCCAAATGTGGTCTATACTAAATAAACTTGAAATTACCAGGATATCATTGGCACAATATAAGGGAAAACATAGGAATACTGGAATGTTACATTAGGAGAACCTGATCACCAATCGCCTAAATATTTACTTGGAGGGCCCAGGAGTTGGTCTCTTCACCAACACTGTGTGGAAAGCATCTGTGGAAGGAGCAACAGTGTCCTTGAAGATTTCAGTGCTGGCTACCCACTGTAGACCTGGACTTACCATAAAAACTGTTATCATCAAACTGAGCTTCCCAAATACAATGGAGATTAGTAGATTGTGTAAGGGTAAAAGGCCAGCATTTAATTACAAAACACAAGGCAAGTATATTCACAGTAATGAGAAGCAGAGCCAAGTATAATCAGAGATCACTGGTGCTGGCTAGTTGATCATAGCATCCCTAAAATTGAGATAGATTGCCAGCTTCCTAAAATCCTACTTGATTTGTCTAAATGGAAAATCACTAGGCCTGGTGAACAGGAATCTGACCTGAATTACAACATGAGAGGATCATAGCTCCTTCACCAATTCCTAAATTTGTCAGTTCATAAGCCCAAAGCTTGAATAAAGGAGGCCAAGTATTCTTGAAGAAGACATTGCTACACAGCCAAAGTTTTATACTGTAAATTTTTTCTTCTAATTTTCCCAAATGTATCTGAAGTCATTTACCAGTGTGGCTGTGCTTTGGGGAAGAGGAAATAAAAAGACTTTTCCGGGATTACTGAACACTGGCTCTAAACTGACACTAATTCCTAGAAACTCACAGTGCTCAAGTTCACCTCATAGTGGGTCCAGTGGCTCTCAGCTACAACTTTGGTTGTTTCCCCACTTCCAGAATGAACAATTGGAATAAACATACTCAGCAACTCGCATAATCCCATGTCACTTCCCTGACCTATGGAGATCATGCTATTATAATAGTAAAGGCTAAGTGAAAATCACTAGAATTGCCTCTACTTACTAAAATAGTAAACTGAAAGTAATAATACATTCCTAGAGAGATTACAAAGATCAGTGCCATCACCAGGGAACTGAAGGTGCAAGGATGGTGATTCTTAACATATACCACTTCAACTTACCTATTTGGCTGGTGCATGTAAAATGTGATTTAGAGAATTATAGTGGATTATTTTAAATCTAATCGGATGTTGACTCCAATTGCAGCTGCTTTTCAAGTATGATTTTATTGCTGGAACAAATCAACATATCTTTTGACACCTGATTTAGTGAATACCTTTTCTCTATATCTTCTAGTAAAGCCTATTAGAAGTAGCTTGCTTTCAGTTGACAGGACTATCAATACAAGCTCATATTTTTTCTTCAGAACTACAGCCCTATGTCATAATCTAACCTTTAGGGACCTCAATTACCTCTCCAATCCATAGGACATTGTATTGTGTACTATACTGATAACACTGTGCTGACTGTACCTGGTGAAAAGGAGACAGCAATTTGGTAAGACACAGGCATAGCACGGGGTTTGGAATAAATCCCACAAGGATTCAGGGACCTGCGATCTCAGCATCTTGGTGATTACTTGGTGTAGTCTTTCCATAGTGAAGAGCAGGCTGCTCTTCATCCCAAGGAAGAGGCATATCACCTGGTGGGCTTATTTGAATTTTTAAAGGAAATACATCCTTCACTTGGTGGACTAATTCTACTCATCTGTCAAGTTATGTGAAAGGCTGACAGTTTTGTGTGGACCTAGAACAAGAGAAGGCTCTGCTATAGTTCCAGGGTACAGTGTAATCCACTCTGCTAGTTGGGCTGTCTTATCCAACAGACTAAATTGTCCTGGAGGTATCTGTGACAGATAGGACATTGTAAGGAATCTTTAGGTGGGCCTCTATAGGTAAATATCAGTGCACTTTTATGGTTTGGAAACAATGCTATGTCATCCTCTGCAAATAACTCTTCACCTTTTGACAAACAACCTCTGGTTTGAGACTGGGTTATGGTAGAGCCTGAATGTATTGCCATAGCTAACACCAAATAACTGACTGCTTTATTCTTCACAGAAGGCAGCTAGCCAGTATGAGTCAGACACCAGTCTAAGTATCCTGCGAGCTCCAGGAGATACACATCAAGTTCTCTACATGGACCAATTAAAGCTCCCCTTCTTAGGTTTTAAGTAGAAGAAAATTACCCTGTAGGGAAGTGGTAGGAATAAGAGCATGTGCATAGGGAGGAGTAAGGGGAGAAGTAGGTGGAGACAGAAACACTCACAGCTTCCTGAACAACCCTCTTCTAATATCCTCCCCCAACCATGTTATACGCTCAGTTTGAATGGGTAACTAAGAGGAGCCTAGCAAATGCTCTAATGTGCCATTAAGATTCTTCTTCAGGAGTGAAGGACTTATTTTCCTATTTTCTGGGACTGTAGCCAGATGACAGTCCTCTCTATCAGCCTTCTTTATGAACTGCCCTCATCTGAAGAGAGGTGAGTTGCCCAGGTTCATGCTCCCTGGAAATAATAGGTCTACTTAGGAGTACAAATGGCTGGCCTTGCAGCAACTGTGGACAGTTCTGAAGGGCTAGCTCCACTTCAGAATTCCCAAGAAATGTGTTTGCAACCCAACTTCTCCCTCCACCCAATTCTTCCTCCTTCTTTCCCCTACAGAGGTTCATCCTGAGAGCATCCACAAACACATTTTATCTATACCAGTCCCCATCTCAGTCAGCTTCCCACACACCCAGATTTTCAAGAGTTGGTACCAGGAGGGATCCAATGGAGCAGATGCTAAGATAGGATTTTTAGACTAAAAACCATTGATAATAGGTAGAGCACACACTGTCCCTGGTACAAGGTAGCAATGTGATGGTTACAGTTTTCTCAGGTGAAGAACAGGGATGACATAGTGGCAGAGAGAATAGTGCTAGTGAGTACAACAGGTCAAGTACTGGGAAAATATAGGAAAAACGGTAAATATGAGGAAAATGGAACTGGTTCGCTTATCTGGGGGCAATCAATGCTCGTGAAAAAATAATGAAATGTTGAAGTTTATTATTTTTTGATTAAAAGCCAACTGTGAAACTGGCAACCTTTTTGGCAGCATGTAAAAAGACTAGTCTCCTGCAGTTCAAGGGCACAAAAGGCTAGAGGGCAGGCTAGGGCTTAGTGATAAGAGTAGTAGAGTTCCAGAGATAGTTAAATTCTCAAGCCAGATAGATATGCTATACCAAGGACAGGGCTATCGATTGGGACCTTGAGATATTAGAGGAAGACATCTAGGTGGATAGATGGGAAAATCTTAAATCATATTCCCCTGAACCTTCTCAACTGGGAAAAGTGGCCCACTACTCTCTTTTAAAGCTAGTGTGTCCTCCTCTTAGACACCTCTCCTCACCAAGGCAATGTCTGCCTTGCTCAGGGTCCGCTTCTACATCCATTCCTGGCCACCAGGCTAATAACTAGATTAAGTCATTACATAACCAAGCAAGGGATGTGCTGAGACTGACAAAAAAGGAAAGAGGCTATATCCCAAAGGAAATGCAAAACCTAGCTAACATATACTAACTGGAATTGAGAGACTATACAAAGAACTAGATCCCAAGGATGCGGGGTCAGGGTCAGTGGAACATGAAGATGGAGAAGGGAGAGTTTACTAAAATGGGTATACTCCTCCAGGATTAAAATGTAACATCCTTTCAAGGACTCCAGAATATAAGTGAATGAACACACAGCTAGCTAGCTCCCAAAATTAGAGACAGTGATAGCCCACAGAAAGTAAATTAGAAAATGCCAGAAGGATTGCAATGGAAGACTGTCAAAGAGAAGAATAAGAGGCTCAAGGAAGTTGTAGACCTGTTTTCGAGCACCTTAATTACATGAGTTACCTCATTTTGGAATGCAGAGATGGCTGACATATACTGTCTTTATGTCTCAAAGAAAATTCAGATAAAAATAGTTGAAATTTGACATACTGTGATTAGCAAGCCCTTCCTCTCCCTCCCAGTCCTTGAAGTTAGGACGAGAAATAACATAGAAGAAAATTTCCTAAATCTGCTTACTTGACTATGTTGTTCTGCTCTAGGTCCCCCAATCCAAACTTTTCTTTTTTGGAAACCCACATATTTGTAACTACCATTCCTAGTTTTCAGTATTATTAGAATTTGTAATCTCACTTCTGTGTAATCTCTTTCTTGAGTACGTAACTAAATTTCCTGTATCAGAATCTAGAATATAACTAATTTTTTAGGTTACGAGTTTCCTCCCTCTTCATTGTCAGATACAAAATAAGCTTATTACTTTTATTTAATTAATTTTTCCATTTTTTAAAGAAGTTTACTATCACATATCTATAATGTGAAAATACATTTTTAGCAGCAAATAGAGGAAGTAACAAATTTCTACATTTACATGTTCAAGTTCTCCCAAAAACAAAGCTCATGTTAAAAAATCATGCTCAAATTTATTTATTTTTGAGTAATATGCATTCAAATTTTCTTGAGACTGTGGTGTATAAGCTTCCTGAAACTCCTTTTCTATCTTCTTATTGTACATTTACATAAAGCTGTATAGATGGCTTATAATTGTAACTTGCATTTTCTATGGATAAAATAAATGATTGACTTGATGAAAGATTAGAATTAATTATATTTTGTTTTCTAAATTAAAAATGCATTTTATTGTTTCTTTGCTGAACTTCAAAATACTGTGTGCTCATTATATTTTAAACAATATATTAAAATGAACAAAAAAATCAGACAATCTTACTCCACAGGGGTTATCACGATTAACCTTACCTGTCTATATTATTCTGATTTGATTCATAATTTTTTAAAAATTAAATTATACTATTCATGCTGTTCTGACATGGTGTTAAGTTCTCTGTTAAAAATACAGAACTACATTATTTTCATGCCTGAAAAAAATCTTAATCCACTAAAGTAATTCCATAACATTGAATAGTTAGACTTAAAACAAAGTTATTATTTTGTAGCTCATGCCATTAGAAATTTAAACCCCTCCCTATTGCTGCCATTTGTTGATATCCTACTTCTCCTTATTCACTTAACATGTTATAACATAGTTCACTGTTTTCATCTCTATTCCAATTCTAGCCATCATCCTAAAAGTTTCAATATACATTACACACAATAAAAATTTCTCATTTCTTTGACCTCACCTTTCCAATGACTTCATTCTCACTTTCTCACCTATACACTCTTGTGATCAAACACTGTTTTATTTCCATCAAATCAAATAAACTAATCTCCAACAATCTCCTCTTATTTCAGACCTCTTGTCACATTCTTCTCCTATTTTGACCTCACAGTAACCTTGAGTGCAATGACTCCTCAATTTCTTCCTATTCATAAACACCCATTTTTATTTCAGAAGTTTCATGATAAGTCAGTCTTTAAAATCAATATCTTAAATTTTCTTATTTATATGCTTACATCACATCTTGGAGAAATAACCCAAATTGTTTCCTACACCTCTGCTTTGAAGAACATAACATAACTGTGAATACTGCTAAAATAACCATAAATTAAGTGACCAAGTTTTATAGAGTCTTCAATACTCATTCTCTAGTCAGAGAAAACACCTCAGATACTTACTTTGTCCACTTTCCTTCTTAGTGGACCTACTTCAAAGAATAATAAAAATACACCTATTCTTTAAAGTCTATGCTACAAATCTTCCTAGTATTTCTTCCCAGAAAAAAAATTATTATTCACCCACATATCATAATCCAATTCCTCAACTATGCTTTGGATATTGAAAACTGCCCACTCTCTACAATCTAACTCCCATTTTCTGTGCCTATATTACCAAGTTAGTTCTCAAATCTAGTCACTTCCCTGTGTTTAATATCTATCAGAGTCTCTGCAAACCACCTCAAAACTTAATGGTTTAAAACAACAGGAGACTGACTTCTGGCATGACAGCATAAAGAGTTCTGTTGACTCACTCTCCAGTAAAACTTGTAAAAGTTATAAAAATGACATAATCACGGAAAGTCTCTAGAAATACTCCTAACAAACAGTGGGTGAAGAAATATCTATTCAAGAAAACCTATAAAAATTCAGTAAGAAAGGTGAGTTGGTGGTATTTGAACCAAGACTGCCACAGATGAACTCCCAACACACAAAAGTCTAGGGCCAGATGGCTTCACAGGTGAATTCTACCAAACATTTAGAGAAAAGTTAACACCCATCCTTCTCAAACTATTCAAAAGATTGCAGAGGAAGGAATGCTTCTGAACTCATTCTATGAGGCCAGCATCACTCTGATACCCAAATCAGAAAAAGAGATCACAAAAGAGAAAATTACAGGACAATATCACTAATGAACATACATGCAAAATCCTCAACAAAGAATTAGCAAACCAAATCCAACAGTATGTTAAAAGGATCATACACAATGAACAAGTGGGATTTATCCCAGGGATATGAGGTTTTTTTAATAGCTTCAGATCAATCAATCTGATATATCACATTGACAAACTGAAGCATAAAAACCATATGATCATCTCAATAGATGCAGAAAAAGCTTTTAGCAAAATTCAACATCCATTTATGTTAACAATGCTCAAGAAAGTAGGCATAGAGGGAACATAGCTTTACATAATAAAGGCCATATATGACAAGTCCACAGCTAACATCATACTCAAAGATGAAAAGCTAAAAGCATTTTCTCTAAGATAAGGACAGATAAAGATGCCCACTCTTACCACTTTTATTCAAAATTGTATTGGAAGTTCTAGCTACAGCAATCAGACAAGAAATAACAGAAATCCACATTAGAAAGAAGTAAACTGTAACTGTTTGAAGATGACATGATATTGTACATAGAAAATCTTAGAAACACCACCAAAAAACAGAGCTCAACAATGAATTCAGTAAAACTTCAGGATACAAAACTAATATATAGCAATCTGTTGCATTTCTATACACTAAAAAAGAACTATCAGAAAAAGAAATTAAGGAAACAATCCTCTTTACAACTGCATCAGAAAGAATAAAATACCTAGGAATAAACCTACCTAAGGAGGCAAAAGACCGGTACTCAGAAAACTATAAGACACTTATAAAAGAAATTGAAGGTGACACAAACAGGTGGAAAGATATAACATGTTCTTGATTGGGAAGAATTAATATCATTAAAATGGCCATACAAACCAAGGCAATCTACAAATTCAATGCAATCTCTATCAAAATATCAAGGGCATTTTTCACAGAACTAGAACAAATAATCTTACAATTTGTATGGAAACATGCAAAAAAACTAAATAGACAAAACAATCTTGAGAAAGAAGAACAGAGCTGGAGGAATTATGCTCCCTGATATCAGACTATACTACAAAGCTACAGTAATACAAAATAGTTTGGTATTGGCTCAAAAAAATAAATATAGTTCAATGGAACGGAACAGAATGCCCAGAAATAAACCCACACACTTATGGTCAACTAATCTGGGAAAAAGAAGGCAAGAATACACAATGGAGTGTGTAAAAAGACACAGTCTTTTCAACAAGTAGTGCTGAGAAAAGTGGACAGCTACATGTAAAAGAATGAAATTAGAACATTCTCTAGCACCATATACAAAAATAAACTCAAAATGGATTAAAGACATAACTATAAGGCTAGAAACCATAAAACTCCTAGAGGAAAACATAAGCAGAACACTCTAACATAAATCATAACAATATTTTTTGTGGCCTATCTTCTAAAGCAAAGGAAATAAAAGCAAAAATGTACAAACAGGACTTAATTAAACTTTTGTTTTTGCACAGCAGAAGAAACATTGACAAAACAAAACAAAAAACTACTGGATGGGAGAAAAACTGCAAATGATATGACCAGTAATGGGTTGATATTCAAAATATATAAATAGCTCATACAACTCAACATCAAACAAAGAAACAACCTGATTAAAAAATGGGCAGAAGACCTGAATAGACATTTTACCAAAGAAAACATACAGATGGGCAACAGGCACATGAAAAGGTGCTCAACATTGTCAATCAGAGAAGTGAAAATTAAAAGCACCATGAGACATGACCTCACACCTGTTAGAACAGCTATCACCAAAAAGAATACAAATAACAAATGTTGGGGAGGATGTGAAGAAAAGGGAACCCTCACACACTGTTGGTGGGAATGTAAGTTGGTGCAGCCACTGTGGAAAACAGTATGGAGGTTTCTCAAAAAACTAAACATAGAGCTACCATATGACCCAGCAATTCCACTGCTGGTTATATATCGGAGAAAACAAAAACACTAATTTCAAAGGATACATGCACCCCAGTATTCATAGCAGCATTATTTACAACTGCCAAGATATGGAAGCAACCTAAGCATCCATCAACACATGAATGGATAAAGATGATGTAGTATATATAATGGAATATTACTCAGCCATAAACATAAAATGAAATTTTACCAGTTGCAAAACATGGATGGACTTGAAGGATATTATACTAAGTGAAGTAAGCAAGAGAAAGACAAATACTATATGATATCATTTACATGTGGAATCTAAAAAATACAACCAACTAGTGAATATAACAAAAAAGAAGCAGATTCACAGACATAGAGAACAAACTAGTGGTTACCGGTGGGGAGAAGGAAGAGAGGAGGGACAAGATAGGTGTAGGGCTAGGGCGTTAAGAGGTACAAACTATTACATATAAAATAAATAAGCTACAAGGATATATTGTACAACATAAGGAAGAGCAACATTTTATAATAACTATACATAGAATATAAGCTTTGAAAACTGTGAATCACTATGCTATACACCTGAAATTTATATAACATTGTACATCAACTATAACTTAATAAAAATATAAACAAACCAACAAACAGACAGACTGATACAGACAAGTATATACATCTCCCTCTCCCCATAGCTCCCAACTGGAAGGCTTTCTTTTGGGAAAAGCAAAACTTAAACATGTCTCATCCTGCCCCTAGCTGCTTTTTTTCTGAGGCTAAGTCCTGAGGTGAGTGCCGTCATGATTGCGGGGGCTCCCTTCTACTGCTGAACCCCAGTCATGATGATAATTTGAGTCCACATGGAAAAAAAACAAAGAGCACTGGTAAAAGTAATTATTAAAGAAATAGCTTACTTTGCTCTTTTACTCTCATAAGTGATTTTAAAAAGCAATGGTACGAAATAATATGTATATAATATAATATTGGGCCTATAGCATACAACAATGCAACAGATAGAGTATATTTGTCGGTAACAGCGCAAATAAGACAGGAGGTAGCAAAGCTTTAATTGGCTAAGGAAATGACTAGTGACAGTAAAGTAATAATTAAACAATGTATTGTTGGGTTCCTATTATTAATAGATACAATATGTGTAATAATAACAGTAACATTAAAAATGGGAAAAAGGTAACAGAGAGCTATGTTAGAGTAACACTTCTATATATCACTAGGTTCAAGCTAGTATAATGCTGAAGCCAATTCTGATAATTTGAATATAGTAGAAAAGTCAAGTCAAGTCTGGAGTATATAGTAAAGTCTAGACTAATCAGTAAAAACACACACAAAACTTAAAAAAATATGGTTAATAGCCATTAACAAAATTAAAATGCCACATTAGAAAATATTTACTTAATGCAAAAGAAAGTATAGTAAAATAATACAAGAGGAACAAAATAAAAGACAGAAGACATGAAAAAAATTAAATTGGCATAAATCCAACTCTATCTATAACAACATTAAATGCAAATGTATTAAACAATGCAATCAAAAGCCAGAGCTTTTAAAACTGGATCACAAAAACTAACTATGAGACACATTTCAGGTTAAAAGTACAAATAGATTGAAAATAAAAGGATGGATAATATATATTATACAAACAGCACCCACTTAGGAAATGGTTAAAATGTAGGCTATATGTTATGTATATTTTATTACTATAAAAAAATACTAGCAGGGCTTCCCTGGTGGCACAGTGGTTGAGAGTCTGCCTGCTGATGCAGGGGACATGGGTTCATGCCCCGGTCCGGGAAGATCCCACATGCCATGAAGCGGCTGGGCCCATGAGCCATGGCCACTGAGCCTGTGCGTCCGGAGCCTGTGTTCCGTGACGGGAGAGGCCACAACAGTGAGAGGCTCGCATACCACACACACACACACAAAATACTAGCAAACTGAATCCAGCAACGTATAAAAAGAATTATAAGCCATGACCAAGTGGCATTTAGCTTAGGAATGCAAGGTTAGTCCAACATCTGAAAATCAACTAACTGATACATTATAGCAATAGAATAAAAAACAAATATCACATGATAATCTCAATAGATAAACAAAAAGCATTTGACAAAATCCAACATCCTTTCATGATAAAAATGCTCAAGAAATGAGATATAGAAGGGAACTTCCTGAAACTGATAAAGGATGTCTATTAAAACAAAACCCCAAAAACCCATAGCTAACATAATACTTAATGATGAAAGACTGGATGATTTTTCTCCTAAGTTCAGGAACAAGACAAGAATATCTGCTTTCACTTCTCTTCAATATTGTACTGGAGGTTCTACCCAGGAAAATTAGGCAAGAAAAGAAATAAAAGTGACCCACATTAGAAGGGAAGAAGTATAACTAACTCTGCTCACAGGTGACATGATCTTATATACAGAAAATTCTAAGGAATCCTCTAAAAACTATTAAAATTAATAAATGAACTCAGTATCTTTAGGTTGCAGGATATATGATCAATATGTAAAATCCAATTGCATTTTCATAGACTTGTAATCATTTGGAAACCAAATTAAGAAAACAAATCTATTCACAATAACATCAAAAAGAAGAAAATAACGTAGGAATAACAAAAGAAGCCAAAACTAAAAACCATTGTCATAAGAAATTTTTAAAAATCTAAAACGCTTTTTTAAAAATCTTATGTTCGTGAGTCAAAATACAACATTAAAGTGGCAGTATTCACCAAACTGATCTACAGATTCTATGCCATCCATACTGGAGTCTCAGCTGACATCCTTGTAGAAATTGATAAGTTAATTCTAAAATCCTTATGAAGTTGCAGGGAACCAAATTTGCCAAAACGATCCTGAAAACAACAACATAGGAGGACTTGGGCTTTCTGATTTCAAAACTTTCTACAAAGCAAAGATAATAAAGACAGTGTGGTGCTGGCACAAAAATAGGTATATAGATCAACGGAACAGAATGAGACCCCAGAAGTGAATCCATACATCTATGGTAAATTGATTTTTGACAAGGGTGCACGAGCACTAATTGAAGACAGAAGAGTCTTTTTCAACAAATGATCCTGGGACAACTGGATAGCTACATGCAAAAGATAAGGTTAAACTCTTTTCTTATACCATGTACAAAAATTAAATCAAAATCGCTCAAATATCTAAATGTAAGGGCTAACTCTGTAAGACTCTTAAGAGAAAATGCAGGAACAAACCTTCATGACCTTGAATTTTGCAAAGGATTCTTAGAAATGACACCAAAATCATGGGCAACAGCAACAACAAAAGTAGATAAGACTGGACTTAGTAAAATTAAAAATGTTTGTACTTCAACACATAACATCAAAAGGTTTAAAAGGCAATTGAATGAGATAAAATATTTGCCAATTATATATATGATAAAGGACCTGTATCTAGAATATATAAAGAATCCTTACAACTCAATAAGAAAAAGAAACATAATCCAGTTAAAAATGGGCAAAGCATCTGGATAGTCATTTATCTAAAAAAGATATTCAAGTGCTAATGAGAACATGAAAAGATGCTCAACATCATTAACCATCAGTAAAATGCAAATCAAACCATAAATTGATACCACTTCACACCTACCAGCATGGCTATAATAAAGAAGACAGATAGTAGGAAGTATTGGTGAAAATGTGGAGAAATTTTAACTTCTGGTGGGAATGTACAGCTGCTTTGGAAAACAGACTGGCATTTCCTCAAATGATTAAATATATAGTTATTATACGACTCTCTACTCCCACATATATATACAAGAGAAATAAAAATATATCCACACAAAATTTTTTACATGATTGCTTATAGCAGCAATATTCACAATAGCCAGAAAGTGGAAGCAAACCAACAAAACCCCCAAATCCATCAACATCACTAATCATGAGGGAAATGCAAATCAAAATCACAATGAGATATCATCTCACACCTGTCAGAATAACTGTTATAAAAAGGACAAGAAATATCAAGCATTGGCGAGCATATGGAGAAAAGGGAACCCTCATACACTGTTGATGGGAATGTAAATTGGTACAAACACTATGGAAAACAGTATGGAGTTTCCTCAAAAAAATTACAAATAGAACTACCATATGATCCAGCAGTTCTACTTCTGGGTATTTATTCAAAGAAAATGAAAGCACTAGTTCAAAAAGATATATGCATGAATAATGTACACTGCAGCATTATTTACAATAACCAAGATATGGAAGCAACTTAAGTGTCCATTGATAGATGAATGGATAAGAAAGGCATGATATATATAAATAATGGAATATTACCCAGACATAAAAAAGCATGAAATCTTACCATGCTGCAAAAACATGTACAGATGTTGAGGGTATTATGTTAAGTGATATAAGTCAGATAGAGAAAGAATGGAAACTAGTAAACAAACAAACATAACAAAACAGATGCAGACTCACAGATACACAGAACAAACTGGTGGTTGTGAAAGGATGGATAAAATAGGGAAAATGGATTAAGAAGTACAAACTTTCATTATAAAATAAATGACATTGGGATGTAATGTATAGTATACAGAATATAGTCAATAATATTGTAGTAACTTTGCATGGTGAGAGAAACTAGACTTATCGTAGTGATCATTTTGAAATGTATAAGAATATCGAATCACCATATTATATACCCGAAACTAATATAATATTGTAAATCAACAAACAAATGGACAAAGTAAAGATGGTATATATAATACATTCAATTGAATATTATTTGGCTATAAATAGGAATGAAGTACTGATTCATGTTACAAATTTGATGTACTTTAAAAACATTATGCTAACGGAGCCAGCAACAAAAGTCCTTGTATTATCTGATTTCATTCATATGAATCTCTGGAATAGGGAAATTTATAGATACAGAATATAGATTAGTGGTTGCTTAGAGCTGAGGAGAGATGGGGGATTGGGAATGATAGCAAAAGCATGTGAGTATTTATTTTTGAGGTTATTCAAATGTTCTAAAATTGTGTGTGATGATGGTTCTCTAAGTATACTAAAAACCATTGAACTGTATACTTAAATGGTGCATTTTATGCTAGGTAATTATATCTCAAAAGACTGTTTAGGGCTTCCCTGGTGGCGCAGTGGTTGGGAATCCGCCTGCCGATGCAGGGGACACGGGTTCGTGCCCCGGTCCGGGAGGATCCCACATGCCGCGGAGTGGCTGGGCCCGTGAGCCGTGGCCGCTGAGACTGCGCCTCCGGAGCCTGTGCTCCGCAACGGGAGAGGCCACAATGGTGAGAGGCCCGCGTACCGCAAAAAAAAAAAAAAAAAAGACTGTTTAAAACAACAATAACCATTTAATTACTCTCAATTCCAAAATTTGGCCAGGATACATGTGGACAGCTAGTCTCTGCTCTATGTGGTGTAATTCATATCACTGTCTTCAGTTGAGAGCTCAGCCAGTTTAAAAAAAAAAAAATGCTGAGATGGCTACATTCGCTCCCATAAGTAGTTACAACAGCTAGGGACTGATCAAGCCTCTCTCTCCATCAGCAAGCCTGAGCTTCTGAATATGGAGCCTTGATCCTGAGGGGGAGTGGGATATGCCACCCTAAAATGTGTCTCTTTAGCATGTGGGTTGTTTTGAAATGAAGGCAATTATAACCCAACAGACTCAGGAAAAAGCTTTTTACCTCTCCCTTAATTGCCTATAAGAATTTGTATAGGGGGTCTATACCAGGAAGAGAGCTATTACCAGAGATAACATTTTATATTAGAAAAACTTGTCTGCATGGCACAGCAGATATTTACGTACCAAACATTTGCTTTTCTCATCTTCCTGTAAATTGTCTCCCTTTCCTGTGAATTCCCAGAACCTTACCCTCCTTTTCTTAGCTCAGGATGGCAGATAAGCCTCAGTTGCCTGACTACCTTGGAGTCTCACCTCTGTAGGACTCCATACATATGTAATTAAATTTATTTTTTCTCCTTTTAGTCTATCTTATGTCGATTTAATTATTAAACCAGCCAACAAAACTGGAAGGGAAGAAGGAAAAAATTTTCCTCCCCAACAATCCCAAGAGGGTAAAAGTAGAAGCTACAAGTCTCTTAAGGCTGGTATTACAAGTTCTAGAATGTCACTTCCATCACATTCTATTGGTCAAAGCAAGTCACAAGGTCAGCCTAGATTCAAGGTGATGGAAACTAGATTCTGTCTCTCTGTGGAAGGCATGAGAGATGGGAACACAAAGAGAGGAGGAAAACTGTTGGTGGTCATATTTAGCAAAGATTAACCACAGTGCTCCATCTTTAAAAACTCATCAGCCAACAAGGAAGTACACAAGGAGACCACCTGGAATCTATATCTTTGGTGTATTCCCTATCTCTTTCTTTCTCTTTATAGCCAAACTTTCTGAAAAGTCTTCTTTTATTCTCTCTCCCCATTTCCTCACCTACTACTCACACATCAACTTACTCTAAAAGGATGTACCTGGTATAATAATTATCAAATATTAAGCCCATCTATTTCAGTTCTCCTTTTAATTAGTTTTACTGCAGCTTCTCCTTCTCTGGCTCAGTCATGAAGCATATAACCATAGGTAAGAAGGTTGATTTTAGAACTTTAACAAGACTAAGTTTGAAAGTCATCTTTATGAAAAGGAGAGATTTGTCAAATTTGCATTATCACAATCAAAGCCTGGAAGGTTCAGTTCATAAAGTTCACCTATAGATAGAGAAGAGAGAATAACAATAAAAATAACAGATTGTAACATTTATTGTACATTTGCTATTTTAGGCACTTTGCAGGTATTTATTCAACTCATAACATTACTATGAGGTAAACATTTTTATAATCTTCCATATTTTATCAATTAGGGAAATTCAAGAGATTGTATTATATGTTATACACACACACATATAACTTAATATAACTAAATATACACGTATGTCATCTATCTATCAAGTTACTCTATTTTTAATCTACCTATTACAAGAGCAACAATTCCATGAAAACAGGAATTTGCACACTCATTGATAGGTGCTTAGTAACTATGTGTTGAGTAAAGAAATGAATACATTAATTAGTTATTTTTGGTTACTTTAGTTCTTTTTCTTCTATCTTCTTTTTATTTATTTATTTATTTATTTATTTATTCATTTATTTATTTATTTATTTTGCGGTTCGCGGGCCTCTCACTGCTGTGGCCTCTCCCGTTGCGGGGCACAGGCTCTGGATGCGCAGGCTCAGCGGCCATGGCTCACGGGCCCAGCCACTCCGCGGCACGTGGGAACCTCCCGAACCAAGGCACGAACCCGTGTCCCCTGCATCGGCAGGCGGACTCTCAACCACTGCGCCACCAGGGAAGCCTATCTTCTCTTTTTAAATTTGTTTTTACAAAATTAAGATTATGAATCATGTACATTTCCATCCTGCTTCTCATTATGTAAGAAGCATTCTTTATTGTCACTAATTATTCTTCAAAAGCCTTTCTTTTTAATGACTGGATAATATTCTATAACATGAATAAACCACTTTTAATATCCAACTCCTGATCGTTGGTCATTTGGACTAATTTAATACTATTATAAATTATAGTGTAATAAATATTCATATATAATTTTAAAAATTTTATCTTTAATTCCTAATTCCTAAGAATTAATAGTATCAATATTTTTAAAACTTTTTGTGCATATTGACAAGTTGTCATCCAGATATTCTGCACCAACTGAGTAGTGAATGAGAATATATCTTTTATTTTACTTTCAGCAACATTCGTATTAGAATTTTAAAATAAATTACAAATTCACTTTCTTCAAGAGGGCTTTCCTTATTTTGGTTTCATATTTTCAAACACTATTAATTTAAAGCCACGACATAAAGACCTTTTAAAGATAGAGTTTTTCTTAGAAATACTCTTTACTTTGGATTTCACAAATGATAATTGACCAAGAGTTACCATCTCTAGGTTCAAGGCAGTCTTCTTGAATCTTGCAGAGTAATTCAATTTATTATTGTTGAAGGAAGAGAAGCAACTGTAACTATCAACATGGGCAGGAGGTTGTTGAGAAGTTGGAGAAGTGGTATAATTGACAGGAATTATTCTATCCCCACCTCACCTCTGTCCAGGATTTGTTACTGAGTTTTTGTCTTCTACTAACACATACTTCAATTCACTGCCTGGAGATCCTCAACTTTCTTTCTGACCTTGATTGAACCTATCTCCTGCCACTACTCCCAAAATGAGCTTTATCTATCACCTTCTATTCTTGAAAGCCCACCCCTCACATGCTTGTCCATGCAAACCTAGGTTCTAATAGTCATGATTCATCATATCTATTCACACTAACCTCCAGCTTTTCCTCCATGGCTAACTCCCATAGCAGATATCTCTACATCTTTTTACCCTCCACGTTTCCAGTTCCTCATTTGTACTGTGCTGGAATTTGTCCACATTTCCCATTGTCTTTCCATATGCAACCACTTGGAATTCTTAGACCCACTATTCACTCAGTTCTCCTTGTGTCATGATTAAAGTATTCATAATTGTTAACAACAATTCTTGCTTATACTAAGGTAAGGGAACTCAGGTACAGTGTACCTAGAATCTCTGAGGGAAAAGAAGAAGAAAATAGTATCCTATATCTGCTTTGGGCACACCTGAAAGATTACCAAGAGGCTTGTCCCCATAGGGTGATGATATTTTCAATTAGACAAGAAATACCCAAATATATTTGCACAAAAGGACAGAATATTGCTGTTCTCCATATATGAAGAGATGGATTTTTTTAATGGGCTTTAAAAAGACATAATATTTAAACATTAATTGTAACAGGATTTCCTTTCAGTAAAGATTTTCAGATATGTAGACGCTTTTAAATAAGACAAGGTTATTATTCAAATATATGCATCTAGATCTTCAAGAAAAGAAAAGGAAGATGGCAAACTGCTCAATATCTGGGATACTTGAGGGACACTCAAACTTAGAGCCAGAGGGTTGGTCTTAATAATCTTGAAGTCTTTTTGAATAGAATTCTAGACTGAGAATTCTATTCTCTGTGTTTACTTTTCTCACAGACCTAATGAACCTGGCAAGCCTACTGTAATTAGAAATTACAATTTAGAGCTGAAGCAAAATGGAATGGTTAAATGTAGACACACCTAGACAGCAGGAGGCCCTTTTGGCAGTCTGTTCTATTGTGTTTTCTTCGTGATTTCTAATCCAATTGCATATTTAAGAAACCTAAACATTTTTAAAACCAAAAGAACTCAAGACAGAATTTTTTTTCTTTTATGGGGATTTGGTATCTCCAAAAGAAAAGCAAAATTCTCCTGCCAAAGGAAAATGTTTTTGTTGTATTTTAGTTTTATCGTTACACATGGGTGGGAGGATGGAAGGAACCCAACATGTTTCTTGCTATCTTAGTTCCTTTTTTTGTACTTTTGTTTTAAATGCTGTCATTGAGTTCAGGGGCCAGGAGAGGGAGATGTTAATATGGAGATCATAACATGAATCTTTTCGGGGTTTCTTCTGTTCTTGGTTCAGTTTCTGTCAAGTTAGACTGGGGAGTATTGCTGAGGAGGCCACAGGATTAAGGGCTGTAAAAGTCAAGAATCTTTGTTTTCAGTGATAATCTTATAACAAATGGGAGCCAGGTGTGCAATATTTGAGTTGGCTGCCTTTCAGAGTTTTTATTTATTTTTCTTTAGGTATGCAACAGCTAGGCAGGCTAAAATGAAAATGCAATCTTGCAGTGTCTATTTTGGGTGGTGTTTGAAATTGTTAATTACAGCAAATTATAGGGAAAATAGGAATAAAAATGCAAACCCTTGGGACCACACATGAACTCTGGAATCCCCCCAAATTCAGTAAGTCTTTCTTCCTCAACTATTGGGATCACATGATGTCATTCTTTTTGTTAGTATGAGGCCACCCATCTGGTTTAAACTCCTTCAGATATACATTATAATAGGTCACTGACAGTATTCACAGATTACAGAGTCAAAGAGGTGGAAGAGACCTAGAAATGACCTGATCAACCTCTCCTTTTGACTACTCAAAATATTTGGCCCAGTTCAATGGTAAAACTGAAATTAGTGATTAGTTCTTCTACTTCCAAGCTTAGTCAGCACTTTTCTCCTTATAACACTCTTGCTTCCATTTCATAATGTGAGATCAGTAGTTGATGGGAAAATTAATTTTTAAATAAGCACAGAAGAATTCATATTTACATCAGCTTCCAACATTTTCCTTTTCTCAAAATATCAGAACTCATAGAGGAGGACTTGTTTGTCTGCCAAGCATCTGTTTCCCCCATTTTTTGACTTATGCACCCTGATTTCTCTTAGATAAGATCTCTAGCCATTTGCTTCACATAAGGCTGACCATATTCACAATTCCATTTGGGTCAGGCCAGTTCAAAAGAATGTTATATTGTCTGGCCACCACCGGGTCATGCTACTGTCCCTAAAACAAACCAATCTGAGATAACTGCAGGGCTTTTGCAGATACAATCTTAATTCAGGCGCTCTTTTAGTACTATGGTTGCTGACAGGCCATAGTTAAGGTACGCTGCCGCTGTAAACCATCATGTGAGCAAAAGAGAAAACACTGAAAATTGGAGATATCCAGTGAAACTAGAGTTCATAAAAGCATACAGAAATAGGTAGGATGGGGCACTGTGTTTCAAGAGGTGCCAAATTTTATAAAAGTTCAAAGAAGTATTAGTGTTGTATAGATTCTAATTTACGACATATTTTTCTGGACCCTTGCAGTAATCAAATTCTACATTCTTTACTTGTTAGACTGGCCCTCCCAAACCATCATTTTTTTTAAATGAGGTAGAAAATAAAGACATAAGTGCCTTTGGATTATCTTACATTTTTTTTCTTCTACCCCATTGAATTCTTACCGTTAACATATTTTTAAAGAGTTATTCTGAACAAGAGTTATTCTAAGATGCCACAGAAGGGGGTATTCGAAAACTAGAATAATTGCATGAGAAATGGAAATAAAATCATGTTTGGATATTTTTAACATTCCAACTCTGTATTATGCTTAGAGATGAGGATGATGAGTAAGAATCCAATATGTAGTTAATCCTGTCTTACTGCAAATGTGTGTATTCACAGGAACATGAAGCATTCCTATACTTATTGAGAAAAGTAATTTTGAGTTGTGTGTAAAAGTAGTCTTAAACACAACCAAGTAGATTTTCTTGCTTTTTCCTTTTTAGCAAATATCCATTCTTTATGTGCTTGAACTATGTTCCTCTTTGTTTTCCCATTGTTGACACAGTATGTACTAAGATTATAAAGGCGATAATTTAAGGGCAACTTCATACCTGAAAAGTTGAAATCATTGGTTTCCCCTTACAGAGGACTCCCTGGGGAACATAATACAGGGAATCATGGACAATTTACCACTAGTTGTGATATGTATCTGTCTGATGTAAAAAATCAATGGTTTCCTTTTTTAAAAAAATGGCCTCCCTGGGGACCAGAGAGTAGAAGGTCAGAACAGCTTCCTGATTTGCATGCTTGGCTGTTTGTTTTCCAATAGGAAACAGGTTTTTAAGCAATGACACATTGGTCTCTGGTGTAGTGGATGCAGCCCTGTGTGCTCTGGCACGTCTACCACTGTGCTGCTATTATATAGAGGTTCTTACCTGGAAGAGAGATGGAGGATTTTCAACAAGAAATACCCCGTTCACCTGCCACTCTCTCAAACTTTATGTGTGTGATACCTCTCTACGCCCCACCCCACCATACTTCAGAAAGGGAAAACCACTGTCACATTTGTACACAACACTTAGGAAAAATAAAAATCTGGACCCTAAGTCATTTCCTTGTACCAAGAATTTAGGAAATATAGCATAGCAGCACAGTAATGCATTAGTGACCTTTATGTTATACTATATGTTATGGGCCAAACAGCTTAACTTAGTGTCAAATCTGATTAGGATATTTGTAAACATTATCTCTGAAGGTGCTGATGTGTGTGTATGTGCATGCGTGCGTGTGTGTGTGTGTGTAGGAAGAGGAAGGAATACACACATCAACATATGTTGAATCAAAATAAATTATGGTTTTATAATTGGCTTTTTAAAAATATTTTGTTAACCCCTTAAGCGTTAATTGTGGACAACCTGAAACATTTCAAAGATAGTGCTGGGACACTTAAGATAAACTATATGGACTTACTGCCAAAATATATTGCCTTTTTAGTGGAAATCAGAACCCTAGGGCCTTCCTTAAATTCCCTGCATTCAATAAAGCTGTATGGCTTTCACAGTAAAAATGCATGCCCAGTTCCTACAATCTTATTTGAGAAATGTGATAGGAATGTGTGGGAATAGGATGCATAGGCCTCATATCTTATTTTTAAGATGCCGATTCCCAAATTGCATGAAATTTCAAATATTAAGAAATTAGGAAAAATTTAAAATTTTTGTGAAGATATTCCATGAAATTTAATGCAATATTTGATAATACTAACTTTGATCCTAAATTCTGCAATCATTTGACAAACTGTGGCCTCCAGTTTTCCATGATTGAATAAAAATTTCCATATGATGATGGTGAATACTATAGTATTGTACTATTCTATTTAGTTTTGGCGTGCAAAAGCTAATGCTTCATAATGATGTTAAGTAACATGTATTACACTGAATATTTTGAAGAAATTTAAGTGATATGGGAAATCTGATATAGAGGAACTATTACATGAAATATACTGTAAAATTATTAAACCCTAAGAATGGTGAAAGAATTTTCCTCTTATTGTACGTAGGCATAAGATAAAAATCTAAGAAAGAATTAGTATTCAGGCAACATATTTAATTTTTCTAATATAGCTTTATAAAAATTATCTTAAGGAATTGGTTTTATTCAATGGTGTCCAGGGCTTTGGGAAGAGAGGAGGGTTGAATAGATGAAGTGCAGGAGAATTTTTTAGGGTGGCAAAACCATTATGTAAGATACTGCAAGGGGGGACATATGACACTAAACATTTACCAAAACTCATAAAATTTACAGCATAAAGAGTGAAACTTAATGTATGCAAATTTAAAAAATAATAATTTAGGAGGCTGTTGGATCCCAGGATGAAATGCAGATTGTGAAAAAATAGTCTAACTGTATTATAGATGTATGAAATAAACTCAGTCAACATGGTGGGGAAAATGTACTGATGTAAGTAACTTTGGAAATGAGGGAGGACTGTAAAACTAAATGCAAAAGCAACTGTCCCTAAGCACTGTACTTTAGTTGATTACATGTTTTTCATGGGAGTATGAGTTAATAATTCTAATCTGTTATACATGTATACTGGAATTGAACAATTAATTAACTGGATTCCAGATGGTGGGAGCCAGGTTACATATTTATACAATTATTTATACACAGATGGATAATACATAAATATTAATAGATAAAAACATGTAAGTTGGTCTATATACTCACATATATTTCCTTGCTCTACCAGCTAAGAGAGCCAAGAAGCAATGACACCCCAAAAACAATAAGCACACATAGCGCCCAGAGCTTGATTTCTAATACCATTCTCCAATAAAAGGGACCAGGACTCCTTGTAGAATGACTAATTCTAAGCTGGAACAGTATGAGCAACAAAATAAATACAATTATATTAGATTATAATGCAAAGGATAAAATAATGATCTATGATTCCATGATAAATAATAATTAAAATAAATAAATAGGGAAGAATAGATGCATTTTCCATGGAGAAAAATTCCAAATAATTTACATACTTTACTCTCAAGGAGGTGGAACATGACTCATTACTCTTTAGGAGTGGCCTGCAGAGAGTGATTTGCTTCCAAGAAGCAGAAACAGAAAGTGATAAAAGAGTAACTTTATCGTGGAGAAACCTGACAAATATTACCTCAGCCAGGTAGGTAATCAAAAGTAACATCAGTGGTGATAAAATCATATTGATAGTTTGTATCCTTGATATGATGTGACAAGAAGAGCATTTACTTCTGTGATGTTTCTGCCAAAATCTAATAATTCTAGTTTGAGTACAAGAAAAATACCTGACAAATCCCAATGAGAGACATTCTGCAAAATATATTACCAGTACTCCTAAAAAATGTCAAAGTCATCAAAAAAGAGGCAAGTGGAAAGAGAAATTGAAACAATCACAGTTACCATTGCATCAAAAAGAGTCAAATACCTAGGAATAAACCTACCTAAGAAGGCAAAAGACCTGTACTCAGAAAACCATAAGACACTGATGAAAGAAACTGAAGATGACACAAACAGACAGAAAGATATACTGTATTCTTGGACTGGAAGAATCAATATTGTTAAAATGACCATACTACCCAAGGCAGTCTACAGATTCAATGCAATCTCTATCAAATTACCAATGACATTTTTCACAGAACTAGAACAAGTAATTTGGAAATTTATACAAAACATAAAAGACCCAGGAATAGCCAAATTAATCTTTAGAAAGAAGAACAGAGCTGGAGGAATCAGGCTTCCTGACTTGTGGCTATAGTGCAAAGCTACAGCAATCAAAACAGTATGGTACTGGCACAAAAACAGACACATAGATCAATGGAACAGGATAGAGAGCCCGGAAATAAACCCATGCATTTATGGTCAATTAATCTACAACAAAGGAGGCAGGGCTAGATAATTGAGAAAAGACACCCTCTTCAGTAAGTGGTGCTGGGAAAACTGGACAGCTACAAGTAAAAGAATGAAATTAGAAAATTCTCTAATATCATATACAAAAATAAACTCAAAATGGATTAAAGAGCTAAATGTGAGGCTAGAAACCATAAAACTCCTATAGGATAACATAAGCAGAACAATCTTTGACATAAATTGCAGCAATATTTTTTTGGATCTGTCTCCTAAAGTAAAGGAAATAAAGGCAAAAATAAACAAATGGGACCTGATTAAACTTAAAAGTTTTTACACAGCAAAAGAAACCACTGACAGAACAAAAAGACAAACTACCTAATGGGAGAAAATGTTTACAAATGATATGACAGATAAGGGATTAATATACAAGATATATATATAGCTCATACAACTCAACATCAAACAAGGAAACAACCTGATTAAAACATGGGCAGATCTGAATAGACATTTTTCCAAAGAGGAAATGCAGATGGCCAATAGGCACATAAAAAAGATGCTTAACAGCACTAATCATAAGGGAAATGCAAATCAAAACCACCATGAGATACCACCTCATACCTGTCAGAATGGCTATCACCAAAAAGAACACAAATAACAAACGTTGGGGAGGATATGAAGAAAAGGGAACCCTTGTACCTTGTTGGTGGGAATGTAAAATGGTGCAGCCACTATGGAAAACAGTATGGAGGTTTCTCAAAAAACTAAAAATAAAACTACCATATAACCATTAATTCCACTCTTGGTATATATCTGAAAAAAGCAAAAACACTAATTTCAAAAGATATGTGCACCCCAATGTTCATAGCAGCATTATTTACAGTTGCCAAGGAAGCGACCTAAGTGTCCATCAACACATGAATGGATAAAGAAGATGTGGTATATACATACAGTGGAATACTACACAGCCAAAAAAAAGAATGAAATTTTGCCATTTGCAGCACAGCATGGATGGACTTGGAGGGCATTATGCTAAGTGAAATAAGTCAGACAAAGAAAGACAAATACTATATGATATCACTCATATGTGGAATCTAAAAAATACAACAAACTAGTGAATATAACAAAAAATGAGCAGACTCATATAGATATAGAAAACAAACTAGTGGTTACCAGTGGGGAGAAGGAAGAGGGGAGGTGCAATACAGGGGTAGGGGAGTAGGAGATACAAACTGTTAGGTGTAAAATAAGCTACAAATATATACTGTACAACATTGGGAATATAACCAATATGTTATAATAACTACATATGGAGTATGACCTTTAAAAATTGTCAATCACTATATTGTGCACATGTAACATATAATATAGTACAGCAACTATAGGTCAATAAAAAAAAGAAAGTTTGAGAGATTGTCATAATTCAGAGGAGTCTAAAGAGACATGGTGACTAAACATAGTATGGTATCCTGGAAAGGATTCTGAAACAGAAAACTAACTTCAGGTAAAAACTAAGAAAATCTAAGTAGACTTTAGTTAATAATAATCTATCAATATTTGCTCAATAATTGTGATAAAGGTACCATACCATTATAAAACATTAATAATAGGGGAAATTTTGTGTAGGTACTTGGGGACTTGTACTATCTTCACGACTTTCCTGTAAATTAAATGCCAATCTAAAATTTAAAAGTCATATGAGAGGGCTTCCCTGGTGGCGCAGTGGTTGAGAATCAGCCTGCTAATGCAGGGGGCACAGGTTCGAGCCCTGGTCTGGGAAGATCCCACATGCCGTGGGGCAACTAGGCCCGTGAGCCACAACTACTGAGCCTGCACGTCTGGAGCCTGTGCTCCGCAGCAAGAGAGGCCTGCGCACCGCGATGAAGAGTGGCACCCGCTTGCCACAACTAGAGGAAGCCCTCGCACAGAAATGACCCAACACAGCCATGAATAAATAAATAAATAAATAAATAAATAAATAAATACTCCTGTTCTCTGTTTAAAAAAAAAAAAAGGTCATATGAGAATTGACTTTATCATGGAAAGAATAATAAACTCTTCAGATCTTTAAAGTTTTTTAGCCACAGCATCTATGAAATTACTTCCTTCTACTCCCAACCCTCTTCTTTAGTATAAACAGAACCTTCAGTAACCTGGTACTTGCCTTGCTAAATCCCACATTTATTATTTGTCCATGTCGTTCTTATCTCCAGAAATGTCCCAGTTTTTCTTCTTTGACTGCCTAAACCTCCTTCAAAGAACACTTTAAATCCTACTTCTAGGAGATTTTCTGTATTCCTTTTGAATATTCTTACTCAAGAATGCATGGGGGACTTTTAATCCTTAACCCAAAATTTAGCTTGGAAATACTTAAGTGTTTACATTGCTCATTATGTGTTTGTACGTGTAAGTCTCAACTCTCCAAAATATAAACATACATTGTGCTGTTTACTTCTCCGTTAGTCTCCATAGTCAGTAAATCAAACGATTTTTTTGCTAGATATTTTACTGATTTTATAATGTAAATAAATATATATATCAGAAAGTAAATACAGCTTTCTACTATGTTATTTTGTTTGAAGATAAAGGTAGGTTTTTAATGATAAATATTTTTTAAAATACAATGTTAAAGCAAAAAAAAAGTGGATGAAAATTGAAGATAAGAGAAATACCGGAAGAAGTATTTAGGAACAGTGGAACGAAGACCAAAGAGAGATGATAGCAAATTTCAAGGAAACATTAATCATGTGTTTGCTCTTTTATAAAAGAGTAAAAACTAGTAATATTTACAGATAATAAAAGGATAGATTTCACTCACTTTAAATATTACTAAATATTTGTGTTCTCCACTTGTTTTAATAGAGATTTAGCATACAGAGAAGGATTAAGTTCTTAAGACAACAAAGTACTTCTCTTGCATTGCATTATACTCACTGAGTAGGAAACTTTTTAGAAAGAGAACTTTAAAAAAGAACCAAACTTGGATCATGAGGGAAGAAGACACATTGTTCTCAATATCTGTTTTGCATTTCTTCTATGTTTAAAAAATAAAATAGCTGGGCACATGATACTCAGATTATACTTCTAAGTATTCACAAGAACTTGGTGTGGCTATGTGATTATATTCTGGCCAATAAAATGTATGTAGAAGATTTTATAGTAGCTTCCAAGAATCTTCCTCAAAAATATAGTTTGTACATGTTGTCACCTTTCGTCATTCTTCCCAATGTTTAATTATTCAATTATTGTCTAAAGGCCTTTTTTTTCTTGTTATTAGTAATCACATAAACTTTTTTTAGTTTTGCCGACAGTCCGAATTGTCAGCTGCTATTTCATATTGTTAATAAGAAATAAATTAATTTTGATCAAAATTGGAGAGTTTGAAAGAAAACTACTAACTAAAGAATATGTTGGAAACCAAATCCATAAAGGAAAATACTCACAAAGTAGCACTGTTTTAACTTCAAGAATTCTGTCTTAGATGCACTGAAAATCTAGAGAAATATTGAAAATAATGTGTGTGAGGATCTGTTTGTGGAAAGTAGTATAAAAGTACAGCAGCAATTTAACATTTCCTTAAAAAAAACTATTATTAAATGGAATCCACTTTAGGCACATGGTTTAAAGTAGCGGCCCCCAACATTTTTGGTACCAGGGACCGGTTTCGTGGAAGACAATTTTTCCACGGACGGGGGTTGGGGAGGAGGATGGTTCAGGCGGTAATGCGAGCAATGGGGAGTAATAGGGACCAGCAGATGAAGCTTCGCTCCCTCGCCCACCCCTCACCTCCTCTTGTGCAGCCAGGTTCCTAACCAGTCCACGGCCCTGGGGTTGGGGACCCCTGGTTTAAAGGACTCAACTAATAATCTTGCAGCTCATCAATACCTAGAACTAAATAAGATCCACTTTATGAAGGAAGTGGAATATATTTTGGTTGGTTTTATCAATTTTTAAAACAACTTAGATATGCATTATTATCTCTATTTACCAAAAGAAAAAAAGATACTGAAGTTCTTGGGAAGTTAAAAAAAGTTCTCTTAAGTCAATCAGTTTGTAAGGACATTCTGTCTCTGTGAGTTCTTACGTTATGTTAGCTTGCTCCTAGTGAAGGAAATGTTGCTGTCTTTTTTGGTGTTTTTGTTATTATTTGAATACCTGCATACCTGGAGGAAAGATTCCCTTAGAGAAGAAAATATGGAAAAGGCCAAAATTGTTTGTATTCAGTGGATAGATCAAGAAAAGTATGAGAAAGTCCACACCACTTATTTTGAAAAGGCAGATTGTTTTCTCCTTGTTTTTTTACGTTAATTGAGTAATATTCATTGACATGTAGAAATAATAGCATTTCATTTCTATTCATAGTCAGCTATTCATTATTCTCAATTTGCATCTCTTTTTAGTAATGTGTTGGATTTCTTTTTATTGTCTGAAACACAGAGATTTGAATCGAAAGAAATTTGTTAAATCAGATTATGAATATCTGGACACTAGGTCCATATGGTTTGGAAAGAAAAGGAATGAAAGATCTTGATTTAGTTAAGTTTGTGGTTCTTATTTTAGTGAGGATTCTTGAAATAAGTGCTTGAATAAATTTAGTGAAATGTGTTTCATAGATACCAAGAACGTCAAACTTTTAGAAGTTACTTTACTTCTCGGCAAATTGTTGTTTCTTTAAAGTATTTCAAACACCCAATAAAAAAGGCTCCTTCTCCATTAGTACATTCACAGACAACAATATTTGGATAGATTAAGTGAAATGAATCAGAAACACATGTATTGCATTACTTTTAAAATAAACATGAGCTTAAAAATTATTGGGAATGTGTCTAGCAAAATGGGTTATTCTAAGACCAAAACATTTTAAAAATAGATTAATACATTTCACAAACTTGAAGGAGTAAAAAAGAAAGAGAACCATTTTGTAATTAAAGCATTACAAAAGATATATTAAATAACTTGTATTTTGTTTTCTTTCAGAATTCTCTCTGGCTTGGCTCAGGTAACAATATTTTATATAAATTAATAATGTCACAAATAAATAATTGCCCTATTTTATACATATGGAAAGAGCAATAAATAATATTTTCTTGACATTTCTTATAAGATCCTTCATAATCTGGCTGTTGCCATCTTCCCTCTTGCAACAGAGTAAAAGAGTAAAATATGGTTGGATCACACAACTTGAAGAATGCTCTCAGCTATTTGAAGGTAATGATTGTGTCAGTGCCATGTACACTACCTGGCACTCAGTAGGCACCTAAAACACTTTTGTTAAACAAATTAATTGGGATCACCCACGAGTCAAATATGGAATTTTAAATGACATAAGGGACTTGAGTGCCACTGAAGTGACTTCCCTCTAAGATCATGATCAAGATGTTAATCCATGATCTCCTAATTTCCTAACTCCTATCTATAACCACCTCAGTTTCTAAATAAAACGTTTTCAGAACTATAGATTTAAATCCATAGTGGTAGTTATACAACTCAAATAGTGTTAGTGTGACCTGAAAAAGTATGGGAATATGAAAGTTAATCCCTAGCCATTCATTGGAAACAAACAAACAAACAAACAAAAAAGAACAGAAAAATGGGAGGAAGAAGGAGTTTAGGTTAGAAGATGTTCAAATGCTTAGAATTCCAAAGAAGCCACACCATCTCATTCATTAGTCATTAAGTTGTTTTCAAAACATCACTAGAATTTTCCAAATATAGATTTGCCTTTGAGTTTTATGATTCTTTCAAATCAGATCATTTCACTGTTGATTTTTATAGTGGATGACCTCACATGGCAAAGCAACTCAAAACTTTCATGGTGGGCTTCCCTGGTGGCGCAGTGGTTGAGAGTCCGCCTGCCGATGCAAGGGACACGGGTTCGTGCCCCGGTCCGGGAGGATCCCACGTGCCGTGGAGCGGCTGGGCCCGTGGGCCATGGCCGCTGGGCCTGCGCGTCCGGAGCCTGTGCTCCGCGGCGGGAGAGGCCACAGCAGTGAGAGGCCCGCGTACCGCAAAAAAAAAAAAAAAACTTTCATGGTGAGATATACCTCAGATTTTATCTATGCGTCAACCTTTTCTCGTATGAACATCTTAAAATAAATATGATTTACCATATTGAGCTTCTTTAGGGTCCAATGTAAGGAAAGTGCCATTTATTCCTTGGCAACAAATTAATACAACTTTAGGAGTAGCAAATTTGCTTACCGTTATTCAAAGTTTGATTTCATTATAATTTAACCACAATAATATAGTAAATCTAAATGTGACTATTTTTCATTAAGCATGTAGTTTTGTTTTGTTTTTTTAACTTGGGAGATTTTTACCATTTCATCCTATTGAAATCTGTCCAAGGAAATGGAAAATATGGCATGACATGTTTATTGATTTAGGAAATTTTGATAACGTTTAATTCAATCTTATCCATGAATAATAAATGTTATCAATGAATAATTTTGTTTAGGAATAATTGTATTTTCAACTTATCTTTGAATTTTTTTGATTAGATAACCATGGGAAGTGATTTGAGCAATAGTGGAGTCCATACCTTGATTTGTGCTGAAGAGAATGAGACCTTATAGAGGTTAATTTCCTTATGAAGTTTCACAGAGCTAGTTAGTAGCCAAACTGAGATTCAACTGATCCCAGACTGCAGATTAACATGAAGGAAAGATTTATAATTTGCAACCAATGGGAAAACAATATGTTAGTAAGATTACAATGCTGACATTTGCTACCAGATAGTGACTATACTTATGTCTGTTATACAACTGCTCATATGGGCAATTGATATCTGTGATAAAGGACAAAATTTCCCATTTAATAGGTGTTTTAAATTTCTAGTCCTCTGCACCTTCCTAGTGATCTTTGAAGAATCAACTCCCTGTCACCTCCTTTGCAAAATCTTACCCCCTTTCCCACCACCCAGGTAAAGTGATCTACTCTCTCCTATATAGTCCCAGAACACTCATTTCATAATTATATAATTACACTTACCCACAATACACTGTATTGTGATTATCTAGTTGTATGATCATTTCCTCAAATAAAAACTAAATTGTGGAAGGAAAGACACTGGGACTTATTCATATTTGTATCCCTAACATTTACTGTAGTACTTACTATGAAATAATGACAAAAACATCTTTACAAATTTTTTTGACTATAAATCTTGTAGTCATCCTTTAAATAGGACTCTTTCATATTTAATCTATCATCAAATAATATAGACTGTTGTAGGTATATATTGAGAATTTGATGACCTTGTACCATCCCCACTGCCACCATGTTGTCTAAAGTCACTATCATGTCTTCCTGAATTATTATATTTGCTTCCTGACTTCTTTCCATGATTCTATGTTTGCCTACTACCATTGCCCCCACAATCTACTTGTCCCAATCATCCATACTTAATATATCAGCCCAGGGACATTTGTTTTTCAGTTGGAAGACTTCAGGTAAAAATAATACTTGAAGTATATTAGGAGGCAAACAACATTTCTTTGGAAATTGTATCTTTAGAGGAAAGAGTTGGGAAACAGTACGTGTTGGCTATTAGTGCCTAAGATTGGTAAAGCACAAGAGAAAGCTGACCTCAATGATGGAATAGCTGGTTCTCCAGCAGGCATGAAAGGAATAGACAGGTTTGTGGTCTTGTGGACTTCAACAGATTAGCTGCTTCCAGAGTCTAAATGGAAGGTGATAAATTCAAAAGTAGCACAGCCCTACCAAAAATTTCAGTTGAACAAAATGATATGGGAAAAATATCATATTAAGAGTATAATCCCAAGCTGAACTTCTCAGTTAAATAAAGGGACCAAGGGCAAAAATCAGATCAAGTGTTATGACCTTCCCCCTCTTGCTCCAGATAGCCTCATGGCAGCCACCATCAAGTTGAGAGAGAGAGGATGGGGCAAAAGGATGGATGTGGTTAATGAAATTTGTATCTTATTAAAAGCAAATTTATAAGACGCCTGTTGCACTGTTGAAGAAATACCATGCCAAAGAAACAAGCATTTATTCTTAAAAAGCCTTTGACTTTCTGAGACTTAAAACAATGCTTAGCCAATAAAATTTCCATGAAAAGGAGGAAGACTTTGAATTCAGCATATCCTCCAAGGAAGCCAGGCTCCCAACACGCATCTCTGATGAAGCCAAGGAGATGCCCCCAAAATGACAGAAACTAGAGCTATGGAAAATAATGGGCAAAGAAGTTCTTTCCAGAGAAGGGAATGAAAGCCTTCAAAATGTTGGCCCCCTGGGGACTTTGAATTACTCTCTTTCTTTCCCTTATATGTTTATACCTTCCTCTTAGAGGTATTTAATATAGCGATCCTGTCCTACCACTATATATTGCATGTGGTGACGTGGATCTTTTGTTTAATATCAAAAGCTGTCACATAGAAGAGATGTTTTGGACTTTGAATTGAATGCAGTGACTGGGTGACATGATGGGCATTTTAAGTGAGTATATTATTTGTAAAGAGAGAGAGACAGACAGTAGGGCAGACAGTAGGAGAATTTGGCTAAATGCACACCATTCTCATTACTCTTCCTGAGTTTATAGGAAGGCTACATTTCACATCTTCCCTTGCAGTTTGTGAGGTCATGTGTTCCCTTTTGCAGGAAACACGCTATTTAGAAGAATTAAAACCAAGAGTAAAAATCTCTTAATGGTGGCTAGTATGATATCATAGAATATCCAAAGTGGGTCTATAGACAAAATATTGTACCTAATAAGATAACCAACTGGATATCTAACTTGAAAAATTAAAATTCAAAAATCAGCAAGATTTTACATACTGATTAAAGTCAATAAGAAAATGTCATAGAAAAATGATTCCATTTATTGTGGCAACAGAAACCATGAAGATATTAGGATTAAACCTAAAAAAAATACCTATACAGGGAAAATTAAATAATATATTTTGTATAATTACAAAATAAGACATATTTTAATTATAAAATATAATTACAAAATATAAGATCCCCAATATATTAAGACATACAACACCTTCATGTACTGACTCAGTATTATTAAGATATCAAGTTTGTGCAAAGTGATCTATAAATTAAATGCAGTACATTAACAACAGAGGGTTTGTTTTGTTTTGTTTTGTTTTTTTTGTAGTATGCGGGCCTCTCACTGTTGTGCCCTCTCCTGTTGTGGAGCACAGGCTCCGGAGGCGCAGGCTCAGCGGCCATGGTTCACGAGCCCAACCGCTCCGCGGCATGTGAGATCTTCCCGGACCGGGGCACGAACCCGTGTCCCCTACATCGGCAGGCGGACTCTCAACCACTGCGCCACCAGGGAAGCCCAACAACAGAGTTTTTAATGAAGTCTGACAAACTCCAGAAAACCTCACAGAAGAACGAAGGATCAAAAAGTCAAGAAAATTTTGTAGGAGAATGAAGTGAGAACAGTTAACCAGTGAGATATCAAGATTATTGTAAAATGTTAATAAATATTATAATATTTTCAGAGAAAGAAGCAAATATAAGAGATTTGAGAGTTTAGAAATATACCACATTATACAAAAATTATGTCACACAGAGATTGTATCAAACAAAATCTATCACTATTAGTAAACAATTTACTAATTAGTGCTGGAAAAATTGATTATCCATACAGAAGATAATTTAATACCTATGCCATAAAAATGATGGTTGGTAAGTTAAATAATGTGATATTATGTTTTTTAATAAGAATATATATATTTTGGTCTTAGTTCACAGTTCTTGGACACAGAGCTCCTAAAACCCTTATAATGCCCTAAGTGATAAGAGCCATGGGAGCATCTTTTGTTATAGTGTTTGTTCTTTTGTCCTCAGTTTTTGAAATAACTCCAGAGCAATAAAGGTGAAAGGAATGACGTTCGTTATTCATAAAAAGACACTTTCAATCACACCTCAGTTTATGTGAATGAGTGATTTTTTGAAAACCCCTAGATACCCACAGGATGGGGGCTGCTTTCCAAGGGGAACCAATGATCTAATTTAGAGGATTGGGACCTTCAGCTCTCCACCTTCTCCCCCTGACCTTTGGAGGGAAGAGAGGTTGGAGATTGCACCAATGGCCAAAGATTTAAATATGGAATCATGACTATATAGTGAAATCTTCATAAAATTCTGTAAAGTATGGCATTCAAAGGGCTTCCAGGTTGGGGATGACAAGGAGGTACTGGAGAGGGCATAGAAGTTCTGCATCCCTTCCTCCGTAACCTTGCCCTGTGCATCCTATTCCATCTGGCTGTTCCTGAGTTGTATCCTTTTTATAATAATCCAGTAACCTACTCAGTAAACTGTTTCCTGAGTTCTGTGAACCATTCTAGCAAAATATGGAACCTGAGGAGGGGGTTGTGGTAACCTCTAATTTATAGCTGGTTGGTCAGAAGCACAGGTGACAGTCTCAACTTTCAATTGGTGTCTGAAGTCAGGGAGGCAGTCGTTGAAAAACTGCTTGGTGTAGGGAAAAAAAAACATATATTTGGTGTCAGAAGAGGAGTGTCAGAAGTGCTATGAGAGTGTAACATAATAGAGAAAGGGAAGCAGTTTTTTCCTGTCCCAGAAATACATGTACAAAGTCAAAATTTATAAATTACAAAACAAAATGTAAGAAAATGTCTTTATGGCCTTTGAATAAAAAAGGGTTTCTTGGAAAATATATAAAACAAATGGTAAAGCAATAATTCATTACAATGACTATGTTGAAATTAAAACATATTTCAATAAAAGAGAAAATAAAGTTAAAAGCTAGCCACAAACTGGTAAAAGCTATTTGCAGTGGAAAAATTGACATTGAATTGGCATCTAGATTTTATAGATAACAACTATGAACTAGTAAGAAATATTCCAAACACCAAATAAAAAATTGTATAAAGGTTTGGAATAAAGAATGGAAAATATAAAAAGGATCTCAATTTCACTCTACATCATGAAAATTAAAACAAAAATAATAACTCAAATGAAACAAATTGACATATTTCCCATCCAAATTTATCAAAATTAAAAGACTAACTATAACAAGTATAAGTGAGGATATAAATAGGGAGAGAGGCTCATATCCTACTGGTAGGAATGTAAATTGGTACAAACACTTTGGAACGATAGGTTCATGTCCTATAAAATGGCAATTCCAAATTAAATTATGTACCCTAAAGTAATTCTTGTATATATATATATATATATATATATATATATATATGAAAACACAATAAAATTATTATTACAATAGTATTTATTACAGCACTTTACCCCTGAGGTAAGACACTAGGTTTTTAAAATAGTATACAAAAACCTAACAAATAGTCATATAAGAGAGAAATACTATCTAAATGGTTTCAAAATGTGGAAATATATAAAAAACTTTCCAGTCCATTCTGAAGTAGCATTTGTCTGACACCAAAGAAGTAGTATCACTAAAATTAACCCAGACATTAATTTCACTGTGAATATAACATAAAACATCAGGTAAAATACTAACAAATTTGAAATAATAGTATATAAAAAGACAGATGCAACTTGGCTAATTCTTATTTAATCCCAAGAATGTAAGGATCTTCCAGCATCACAAAAATGTACTAATGTAACTTACTGCATTTATGGAGTAAGGCCTCTGAAATACCAGTAAATAAAACAATTAAGAATCATGCAAGGGACTTCTGTTTCTTTTGGCAATGTCAAAATAGCTGGAACTAAACTCACCCTGGTGTGGTAAACAATCATAGAATTCGGAAAAAACAAAACAAAACAAAAACACATGAGGCAACTATTTTCAGACATTGGACAGCAGGCAGTGCAGACTGCAATTCCTGAGAAAAGGAAAACTCATGGGACGAGCCCATGATTGTACTGGATCTCTACAGGAAGCTGGAGATCAAGCAGAGATCAGAGGATGTGACTGCTTATATGAAGTTACCATGGAGCGACTGCTACAGGGCAAACACAGTTAACAGAAGTCAGTCAATACTGGGGATTTAAGAGTTCAAGCTGTAGCCAGAAAAGATAAATTATCTAATTCTCACGGAAGGTCCTAAATTAGGAGTAAGTCCATACCTATAGTAAAACCTACACTAGACTGGCCCTAACAAACCAAAATCCAAGTCTCAACAAAATCATTAAGGGAGACAGAATTTGGAAGTAGAATTCCAACCAGAGGAGACTGAAAAAAATATTCCAACCAGAGGAGACTGAAAAAAATACAGACCTACAGTGACTTGGATCTCTGTTCTAGATGTCAACCAGAAACAAACCCCAAAACAACACTTTCTGGGGGAATTATTCAGTATGTCATCCAGAAGGTGCAGTACACAATCAAAATTCGTTCGACATTCAAGTAAAGGAGAATTTAATCACTAATTCAAAAAAAATGTAAAAACTGAAACCAAGACAGTTTAGATACTGGAGTTCACTGATAATGACTTTAAAGCAGGAATATTTTTTATGGAAATATATATATATATATATATGTGTGTGTGTGCATGTATACAGAGACACATATATATGTATAAAAAGAGAGAGACACTTATAGAAAAATATGGTATTAATGAGGGAACAGATACGGTGAGAAATGAAAATTATTTTTAAAAATCAGACTGGAAATTCTAGAAATAAATAGTACAATCACTGAAGGAAAAAAATAAAATTTTACCTGATTTTCTTAACAGCAGTTTAGAAATGGCCAAAAAGTGTGGAGGTGACTCAAAGGCACATCCATATACTTATCCAATTTTGATTATAGAAGCTTTTTATAACATACATTAATATGTGGTAAGACTGGTTCCCACTCATAGTTTAGTGTTTTCCTAGACATTCTTTTTTTTTTCACTTTAATATTTTTATTCTATTCCATTTCATTCTAAACTAGTCTAGACTATTCAAACTGCTTTTCACTGCCTATTAAATTAATTTCATAACCCATTAAAGGGACATGATCCACAATTTGGAAAATATCGCATTACTTAAAAACGTGGTTTAAAGAATGACAATTTAGAGCATTCTGATGAAATATAAAGTATAAGAAGAAAGTGAATTTAATTATCATTTTCCAGGATTTCTTTTCTGTGGAATCAGTAATGTTGCTCATCCAGTTCTTTGGTGGAATTGTAATGTACCCATAATTTCACACTTTTCCAATTCTGATGATTGGTTGTAAAAACTGTATAATTATATAAGACTCTTTCCTACATCCTCAGACAGGGTCTTTGGGAGCTCCTTTTGAAGTGTTTCACCTGTGAGACCTGGCAAGGGTGAGGGACATGGTACCACTTGGCTGTAGCCATGGTATGTGTAGACATGAAGAGTCCATGCTGGAAATGGCATGCCAAGGAAGTGCCAGGGCTCAACAAGATTCTGCATCCAGTGTCAGCACCAGGGAAAGGGACGGAACCAGGTGAAAGCCAAGTAAGATGAAAGCTGTGAAAGTTATGGACAGAGGGAAAGGGAGCAGGCATAGGGCAATTCCCAAACTAAAAAGTAAAAAAGCTATGCAGGCTCCATATCTTGTTCTTGCAGCCTTGTTTAAGAGCATGCTTCATAAGTGAGACAGAGAAAGACAAATATCATATGATATTGCCTATATGTGGTATCTTAAAAAAAAAGGGTACAAATGAACTTATCTACAAAACAGAAATAGAGTTACGGATGCAGAAAACAAATTTATGGTTACCAAGGGGTAAGGGGGAGGGATAAACTGGGAGGTTGGGATTGACATATACAAACTACCACACACAAACTAGATAACTAATAAGGAGCTACTGTATAGCACAGGAAACTCTACTCAATACCCCATAATGGCCTATATGTGAAAAGAAACTAAAAAAGAGTGGATATATGTAATGTATAACTGATTCACTTTTCTGTACAACCAAAGCCAACACAACATTGCAAATCAACCATACTCCGATAAAAATTTTAAAAATATCTATGTTAAATAATTAAAAAAAAAAAAAAAAAAGAAAGAGCATGCTTCAAACACTGGAAGAGGAAGCTCCAAAGCTGTTACCCAGAGAATCACACTAAAGTAAACCTTCAGATTCACTCATAATAATTAACTCCATGAGCAATTTTCCTTTAAGAATCTGGTATTAAGTCAAAGTTGTATATCTCTCTTTTTTCTTTTTTTTTAACATCTTTATTAGAGTATAATTACTTTACAATGTTGTGTTAGTTTCTGCTGTACAACAAAGTTAATCAGCATATGTATACACATATCCCCATATCCCCTCCCTCTTGAGCCTCCCTCCCACCCTCCCTATCCCACCTCTCTAAGTGGTCACAAAGCATCAAGCTGATCTCCCTGTGCTATGCAGCTGCTTCCCACTAGCCATCTATTCTACATTTGGTAGTGTATATATGTCAACGTTACTCTCTCACTTCATCCCAGCTTCCCCTCACTCCCCATGTCCTTAAGTCCGTTCTCTATGTCCTAGACATTCTTGAAGGTTTATTTTCTGTGTGAATCTTAATGTCATATTGACTAGTTATAAAAAAGTTGAAATTTATAGTAAGATTGAATTAGGATTATTTAAACACCTAAAAGTAATAGAAAGTTATATGTCAAATATATCTTAGTATTTAAACACCTAAAAGTAATAGAAAGTTATATGTCAAATATATCTTAGTAATAGAAAAAAAGATTATAAATGAACTTTATATATATGTGTCTATATATAAAATAGATTTCCCAAGATGGCTCTTTAGAAAAGGATTTCCTGAATTCTTGTATGCTTAAAAATGTTTTTCTATAACCTGGATAATTGAAGAAGAGCTTGAATGAATATAAAATCCTTAGGTCATATTCATTTCTTGAGTTTCTTTCCTTCCCCCACTGTGGTCTTTTTCAATATGTAAAGTCATATCTTTAAGTTCTTGAGAGTTTTCTTGGATTGTAAAAACTACCTAAGTCTGTGATACTAGTTGGAGCAAGCAGAATCCTGGTCAAAAATTTTAAAGGAAAATCCAGAGAAGAATCTGTCTATGGGAGGCTTTGTAAAGCTCTGAGATACTCTTCAGGATTTAAAAGTTTGGCAAATGTGCAGTTCTGTTTACATACACAGAAAGACCAAGGAGGAACCTGATCCCTCACATGGCTGATCTATACAAGCAGGAGGTTAAAGCTAGGCATACTTGTAAGCTTCCTGAGCACTAAAGCATGCCGCAGCACAAACATGAACCCATTGGAAAAGGTAGAAGATTTACTGGCTCAAGTCATTAAAGAAAATATTTGAACAATCATTGGATGACCATTAAGTTAACCTAGAAGAAAAAGAACCATGATAGGAAGCCAATTTTCAGAATTGCCACATTATCTAAAATATAAAGTTTTAAACAAAAATTTATGAGACGTGTAAATGAACAGGAAAGTATGACCCATATGCAGGAAATAAAAGTCAATAGAAACTGCCCTGAAGGAGTCCAGATGTTGGACTTACTAGACAGATATTTCAAATCAGCTCATATAACTATTTCTAAAATCTAAAGAAAAAGTCTATAGAACAGACAAAATTGTGAAACAATGTCTCATCAGTTAGAGAAAGTCAATATGGAGACAGTAATTATTTTAAAAATTCTGGAGTTGAAAAGTAAAAGAACTAAAAATAAAAATTCACTAAAAGGACTCACTAGCAGATGTGAGCTAGTAGAAGAAAGTATCCATAAACTTGAAAATAGGCAATTGAGATTATCTAGTCTGAGGAATAAAAAAATAAATCAAATAGGAATCATTGACTCAGTCCTGTGGGACCCTACCTGGCACACCAATATATACATAAGCGTAGTCTCAGAAGAAGAAAGAGAAAAAGGCAGAAACAATATTTGAAAAAATAATGGCCCAGATCTTCCCAAATTTGATGAAAATATTAGTTTATATGTCAAAGAAGTTCAATAAACTCCAAATAGAATAAATTCAAAGAACACCAATAGATTTACTGCTCCAAAAAAATTATGGTCTAAAAATTAAAACTCATGGCATAAATATTTAATATTTATTATTTTCCAAGATAAGTTTGGTTAGATATGAAAGAATTTGATTCTAACATGACGAGTGCCCTATGTTGCATAAAAAATCCATATTTGTTAGAAGTTTAAAACAAAACTATTTCCTTTATTGTTTCACTCCACTGTTGGATATACATCATTTTTGAAGCAGACTAATGATGTACATGTTAAAATGGTTCAGTATCTATGTGTGAATGCTGTGAATTATCATCAATTTATAGACAATTAATGTATTCTTTACCAATGCTCATTGGCAAGAAGGTAGGCAAGAGAAGCTTTAAAATCAAAGGCTTGTTTTGTAATAGGAGAGTTTTTTAATAGAGGAAGAAGGCCTAAAAGTAGGGAGGTGCTGCCTAGCAGAGCTGGAGAGGAATGGAAACAAGTGTGTTTGGAGAAGAACCATTTGGGTACCAAAGAATCATGTTTGATGTGCACCTACCAGCCAACCACAGCCTTCACTGGAGTGGGAACTTTAAACATTTACACCATTGATTCTTACTTGAGTAGACCTTCACATCAACTGCATTAAGTACACTAGTCAGTTTATCCCCAGTAACTTTAGCACTGAGAAACAGAAGCAATAACTCCCATGCCATGCATCTTCTCCTGACAGCATTTAGCAAACCCAGGAGGATGGATGCCTACGTATAACACTCTGCAGGATGAAGATAAAGCTAAAAATGACCGCTGGATGCCCAGTATATTTGTGAAGAGAATATCCATCCATATTCCTGCTGGATCAAATTAAACATCTTTGAACGTCCTGAGCCATGTAAGCATGTAGGGGACATACACTTTACATATATTTTTCTCTCCTTCTGCACAAAATTATAAACTTTGATTCATTTGCCTCACAGTATTCTCCTTTTATGAATTATAAAAATACATATTCATAGTAACAAATCAGAAATGAATAACTTAAAAAGTTGATTTTTCTTTACTATCCTCTTACGCCATGCTACCCTTTTGAGATAAGCAGCATTTGTTGGAAAAAAACATTTTCTGAATCTTCGAATCAATTTCCTCAGTTTCTCCTTTCAAATTTTAATTGTCTGTTTGTACTATTTCTCCCTTATTGAACGTTTTTCCACGTTAAAAGTCATTAGCTAGAATTCTGTTTACAAACAATTGTGTAATCTAAAGTATAGTTTCCACTCAGCATTTCATCACTAAATGAATTCTTGCATGACTTAAAACATTTTAAAATCAAATTTACAATAACTTTAATATTAAGATGTTTCTATGCAAGGAATCTCCACTTTTTCTAGCCCTTTAGTAGCTCTTTAAATTTGTCTGAACCATCATATATGGCCAAGTATTTCTTTTTTTTTTTTTTTTTTTTTTTTGCGGTACGTGGGCCTCTCACTGTTGTGGCCTCTCTCGTTGCAGAGCACAGGCTCCGGACGCGAAGGCTCAGTGGCCATGGCTCACGGGCCCAGCCACTCTGCTGCATGTGGGATCTTCCTGGACCGGGGCACGAACCCGTGTCCCCTGCATTGGCAGGCGGACTCTCAGCCACTGTGCCACCAGGGAAGCCCGGCCAAGTATTTCTTAATTAAATAACATCAGTTTTTATTTAGTTCTCAAAACTGTGTTTGCACATGTTTTTGTAAAATATTTATTGGCAATAAGTTTCTTTTACTTTAAACAAAAATAGGTAAAAATTAAATAATTATGGGTCAAAATGTATTTTAGCAAACAAACTGTAGAAGAACGGTAAATGGTATTTGGGGCTGGTTTTGTCAAATTCTTAATTGATACACATACATTCTAATATTTTAAATTTAAAATGTCACTTGAGAGAGATGAAGAAAACAATAGAAAAAATCAATGAAACTAAAATCTGGTTCTTTGAAAAGATAAGCGAAATTGATAAACCTTTAGCCAGACTCATCAAGAAAAAGGGAGAGGGCTCAAATCAATAAAATTAGAAATGAAAAAGGAGAATTTACAACGGGCACCACAGAAGTACAAAGGGTCATAAGAGACTACTACAAGCAACTATATGCCAATAAAATGGACAATCTAGACGAAACGGACAAATTCTTAGAAAGGTACAATCTTCCAAGACTGAACCATTAAGAAATAGAAAGTATCAACAGACCAATCACAAGTACTGAAATTGAAACTGTGATTAAAAAACTCCCAACAAACAAAAGTCCAGGACCAGATGGCTTCACAGCCAAATTCTATCAAACATTTAGAGAAGAGTTAACACCTATCCTTATGAAACTCTTCCAGAAAATTGCAGAGGAAAGAACACTCCCAAACTCATTCTATGAGGCCACTATCACCCTGACACCAAAACTAGACAAAGATACCACAAAAAAAATACAGGCCTATATCACTGATGAACATAGACACAAAAATCCTCAACAGAATACTAGCAAACTGAATCCAAAAATCCAGTCTGAATGTCCATCATAAAAAGTCTACAAACAAATTCTGGAAAGAGTGTGGAGAAAAGTATTGGTGGGTATGTAAATTGGTACAGCCACTATAGAGAACAGTATGGAGGTTCGTTAAGAAATTAAAAATAGAGTTACCATATGATCCAGCAATCCCACTCCTGGGCATATATCTGAGGAAAAACATGGTTTGAAAGGATGCATGCATCCCAATGTTCATTGCAATGCTGTTTACAACAGCCAAGACATGAAAGCAACCTAAATGTTCATCGGCAAATGAATGGATACAGAAGATTGGTACATATATACAATGGAATATTACTCAGCCATTAAAAAGTAATGAAATAACGCCATTTGCAGCAACATGGATGGACTTGGAGATTATCATACTAAGTGAAGTAAGTCAGAAACAGAAAGACCAATATCATATGATCTTGCTTATATGTGGAATCTAAACAAAATGATACAAATAAACTTATTTAGAAAACAGACTCACAGACTTAGAGAAGAACTTATGGTTACCAGTGGAGAAGGGTGTGGGAGAGGACTAGATTGGGAGTTTGGGATTAACATATAGACAATACTATATTTAAAATAGATAATCAACAAGGACCTACTGTATAGCACAGGGAACTCTGCTCAAAACTAACAATTTGAAAAAGAATAACTACATGTATATGTATAACTGGATCACTTTGCTGTACACCTGAAACTAACAACATTGTTAATCAACTATACTTCAATATAAATTAAAAATTAAATAAACTCCCTATGTTAATTAAAAATTAAATTAAATTAAATGTCACTTGACTCCTAGTCAAAACTTCTCTTGTCTAACCCTCTGCCTCCAACTTGATGTTATCATAAAGCAATTTAAGTCAAGTGAATTGATTTGCTATGACTATTTAGCAATTAAGAAGCCAAGTTTTAAATTCTCCTGCCACATGTTAAAACAATGTCTCCCCAATGTATCGTTTTTGAATATCAATAAATTCTATTAACATTCAGTCTAAAAATCCAGTATTTAAAGAAAAACAGCCCTTTACAAATATCACTTTATGCTTCAAACGATACCAACCTGATATAACTGTTGACACAGAAGACATAATGATGAAAAGTTTATATTATTTCCTAAAAGTTTTTAAATTTATAAAGTTTGTAAAAATTTATAAAATTTTATATTGTACAATATATATTCATGTGTATAAAGGTGAGCTAAGCTTCAACAGATGTATCTGTTGTATTGGAAAAATCAATACCATCAATACCATCAATTAATTGTATCAATTTAAACTGATAAAAAATTACTTTAATTTTTTTGTCCTAACAATCATACAGATCGATTCTATATGTTTAGTGGACTTTGGTGACTAAGAGCTACAGTCATTGGCTCATACAGTCTTTATACCTGTCATTAGTTCAAATTCGGTTTAGATGCTACTGATTGAATTGTTACTGATTTTGCAAGTTATTTAATGTTCTATTACAAATTACAAATTTGGTGCTTTTAATTTCATTTTAAGCTGTATTTTCACAAGGACAGTGCATTATTTTTCCCCTGATTATCTTCATTTGGTTCTATATTTCTCATTAATACCTAAACAGAAAATAAAATATAATCTAGAAACTTATTCTATAGTAATAAAATTTTCAAATTCCTGCCTTTAAAAAACGCTGTAATGGAACAATGTAGTGAAACCTCTCTTATTTCCTAGCTTGGAGACAGGGATGCAAGAATGGGAGAAGAGCGCTAATTGTTAGTTCTTTCAACATGGGAGGAATCACTTTTCATGAGAAATTTTTGAGACACTAAGTACCTGTAAAGATACTTCGGTGAGAAGTGACAAAATGAGGCTGAGTTGGGGAGAGAACAATTCTCCACACTCTGATATAGATCTTGGCTTTTGTAACCTTGAAAAAATGGTAAGTTATTATAAATAGTATGTTTCTTCTTTCAAATGAAGTGAATGGCTTTCATTGGAAAGGAGGGCATGACACACCTGTAAAGTCAAAGACCCCGAAGAATGACACACTATGGGGAAAGTGGAAAATGCTCAATAAAGTATATTTAGAAAAACTGGGTCCCAATGCAAAGCCAACATATGCAGTTAATAGATATCTACCAGGAGGCCGTGCGGTTCTTACTTTAGGGTGAGAGTCAACTGAGCCAAGATTTCATGAATACTTACTAATTCACAGGTATTTCCAACTCAAAGGCATAAGAAATGTCCATAATGTTTTTTATTTTATTTTATAACACAATCTTATAGGAACCAGTTAGAAAAGAAAAGGAACGACTTAAATTAACTTCATAAGAAAACTTATGTACAGTAGAAAAAACATAATTTTGACCACATTTGAACTAACATTTAAGGTTATAAGCTCAGTATTTCTAATAAAAACAGAGCAAGAATAAGTCACTCATGATCTCTGTGAACAAAGAGGTAACTATTTTGGTTTTTCTCATTTTAATTTGCTGGTCTGTATGGTAAACTTGTTGTATGCTGGTAAATTAGATCCAATCTAAATGTATACGTGAGATTGGAATTTGGCAGGCCTCAAACTCCTCTGAGATTTATACCTATGAGGTTTGCTCTGTATGATAGAAATGTGTTGCTTAAAATTCCTTTTTTTTATTAACTTCTCTTTTGCATACTGGTGGAAAAAATTACCCTAGTAGATGTTTGAACAGCTTGAGATCAGTTGATCTGGGAACCATTCTTCTATGATCTAAGCTGTTGGCTAGAGTTTAAACGTTGAAGAAGCTTAATAGCTAACATCCTATTTAGGCTCTAATTTTTATCCCCATTTTTCCCAAACTGGTAACAGAACAGAGATTTTAAAGGTCTATATTTCTTTTCAAATACAATCATTTTTTAAATGGTACTTAATTTACATTGGCATTTCCACTCACCAGCAGTCTAGTGAATCTGTAAAACACAATTAAAAAGCAATGTAATAATTGTATAGTGCTAGTGAAAGTTTTAATTCTCTAAATTATAAGTATAGTGTATTAACTTCTGCCCAGAATGTAATTAATTTTAAAGAAAAATAAGTGTAATAATGCAAATGAAAAGGTTTAAGGTTTTTAATGTAAGATTCAACCTATCATCTTTCCCTCACATAGTGAAATTGTCATAAATGAAAATATGTCTTTTTATTCTATTTAGAGTCATCTTTTTAAAGTACATATGATGAGCAAAATGTAAAGGTATAAACATATTTAAAGTGTAATGGTGTATATCACTATAATAGTAAGTAAAGCAATGCCATAAAAATGAAGAAAATATTCTTCAACACACTGAGAAAGTTATTTTCAAAGCCTAGCCCATTAGCCTGGAACCAGAAATTTCCAGATAATGCCCACATTTGCATGAAAATAAATATTTTACATTCCTTTGATGGCTTAGTACATACTTTAGAACGGATGGTAGCTCTGGCTCTGAGAGAAACAGAAAGAAAGAAAAAAAAATGACCTGCTGAATTATGTGAAGTCAAGTAGGTTGGAGAATAGAAAGCAGAACTTTACAGAGGAGATATGTAGTTAATCTGTGCTCTCATCAGAGATCTGCCGAGCCAGGGACCCACTGGGATGCTGGAGCAAATTCACACAGCTGGTACCAAGTCAGATTTTGGCCAGCTCTGTCCTCTTTTATGATCCGAGTTCATTGTTGGAATCATGGCATGCCCAGACCAAGTCTGGGCACAGAAGCCTAACAAAGAACTTTGGGCACAAGTGGCTACCTTGCTCTTGTGAGCTGCAAAAAGTCTAACTTCTAGTCCGGCTTTTCTCCTGGTCCTCTATTTTAGAAATGTTTATTACCTTTTAATTAGGATTAAAGTACCAAGGAGAATGAAAACATTGTTATTTTGCTTAAGTGGTTTGGACTCAGACCACTGTACATGCATTCATTTTCTCTACTATTTTTCCTTCGGGGAGTATCAGTGCAATGAGCTTGAACAGTGGTCAGCAAACTTTTCCATGAAGGACAAGATAGTAAATACTTTAGGCTTTGTGTGCCGTACGGTCTCTGTCACAGCTACTCACAGAACTTTGCCATTGTAGTGTGAAAACAGCCCTAGACTATACGGAAACAAACAAGACTGCCAACGTTCCAATAAAACTGTAACTATAGACACTGAAATTTGAATTGTATAAAATTGCCACGTTTCATAAAATATTCTTGTTTTTCTTCAACCACTTAAAATGATAAAAATGATTCTTAGCTCCTGGGCTGTAACAAAACAGGTGGCAGGCTGGATGTGGCCCACAGGCTATAGTATGCCCATCTGTGAGTAGAACAATATTATACATGATGAAAAGTAAGAAAAATATTTAATGTAAACTTCTACTCTTTTCAGAAGGTATTTAGTATTATTTGAATCTGTTTTGCTAATTAACTCCTAAAATGTGTCATAATCCTGGCTTAAATCTTAGTTTAAGAGAATCCTAATTTACCACCGAAGCAATTAGCATGGAGCTGCAGTTTCAAAAAGTAAAACTCACCTGAAAGACTCAAATTCTAACTATTAGGCTAACCCATTATATTAAATGACTGCCACCATTGTGTTTATATATTTGAAATAGAATAAAATACCTGTCAGGCCCTTTGTCTTAATGTAAAATGGAAACATTTACTAAGATTTCCCTTAATTAGAAGAAATCTGGCTCCTTAGCTGACAGCGAGATGGTATAATTTTACAGTGTTGACTGTTTCATTATGTGGCCAATGGTCTTACTGGTTAAGATTTTTCATTCATCCTTCTAGACTGTCTTTCACATCAGAGGTTGCCACTCTACCTTTACATTTAATATTCTTCCCATACTAGTTCTGCTTCCTGAGACACTATCAAAAGTATTAGAAATTATAGCCCTTGCTGGAAACAAAGGGAGGAGATGGTGTCAAGACAATGAAACCAGGAAGCTGCTTCTGTGTATATGATGTTTGTTGAATAAATCAAATTTAGGCTGTCAGGAACTGTATTCTTGCTCTAAATGTTTCTAGTAATAGAACAATTTCCAGCTAAACCGTCATTAGGAGAGAGAGAAAGAGAAAGAAAAATGGAGGGAGAGATATCTAGTACTTTACAAAGTCATCAGAAGCCTTTTAATGTTTTTATTTTGCCTTGCAAACTAAAGCAAGGTGTGCCACTACCTATCAAGTCTTCGATAAAAACAATGTCCCTTATTCCCAATTCTTGGTGTATATTACGTGCCCCAGGAATGTTCTTAAATGAAGAAACTGCAATTTCAGATTCACTTTAAACCAGTTCAACAACCCATATCATGTGATTGCTTGAATATTCATCTGTGATTTTGTACTTGGGCCCTACTTCTCTGGGGATTTTTCTGTTCTCCATAAATTTTATTCTTGTGACCCTTTATATTGTCATCAAAACTTTGCCTTTTGAGCACTTAGTGTAATATCTGAGATTAGAAAGTGCTCAGTAAATTTTAGCTATAATTATTCTCCCCAAATTCTGCTTATCTGTCTAGCCATTTTGTTAAGTGCATGTGAAGTAAGTTGTTTAAGCTGGTAATTGTTCAACATGTATTTTGATCAGGTATATACTACTAAAGAGAGACTAATACATGCATGTCAATTCCAACAATTAAGATACGGAGAATGTTTTTAAGATGATCTGAAATCTTTTAAAACCCTTCAGATCCTATATTTCAGTAAGTTAACTACAAGACTGTCTCTATATAGGTACTCATTTATAAGTCAGTGAATAAAGATTTGTTTTATATACTGATTGGAGTACACACGTTAAAACCTAAAATCCTCTTAAATATACAGCCCTCACAACAACTTTATAAGCTAGTTATCTTTAAAAACACCTATATTGTGCAGAAAAGAAACCAATTCATAAACACACTAAGCCATTTTCCCAAGATCACAAAGTTATTAAGGGGTGAGGCCAAGATCGTAAGTCTGATCCAAGTCTGATTCCAGGGTCCTCACTCTAAACCAGCACAAGATCTCATATGGCAGGGTTGTTTTAACTCTGTGATATTAAAACTTCAAATAAATTAAAGTTAGAATTTCATATATAAAGGCTACATGTTAAAACAAGCCTAAAACTTAGGTTTCTCCTAAATTTCTTTATTGAGCACAGAATACAAGATTAGGATATTATGAAATTATTAATTCAAGCATAAAATATTTATCAAGTATCTACTATGATGCAGGGGTGGCCCAAACACTTGAGACACATTTGTAAACAAAGTACACAGAAATCCCTGTTATTGACAAACTTACAGTCTAGTGGGTGATTTCAGTTTTCTTTAAATTTTTTGTCCTATTTTGGACAATTTCTAAGAATTTATTTGGAGTAAGCATACCAAATATAGAAGTATAGTCATTGTACGTAAATGTTTTGACATCCAATCTTGAGGCAAATGGGTCTGTATTCCTGTTTTAATGACGATTATAGTGTTCACTAGTGGGCTTTCCTTCCTCTGTTTTTGTTTTTTTAACAGCTGCTAACCATTGCACTTTATCAATGGCTAAGGGAGAAGTCGAGCAGCTGCCAGTCCAAGGACAGACAGTCTTATTGCCGTGAGCACTTGGCTTAGCTTTCCCTGAAAGATGTAAGGTGTATCCTTGGGAAAGCAGAGTGAAAACCTTTATTATTTTTGTTGCTATCCCTTCTTGGAAGTTCTGAGATTAATATTCATTTCACTTTTAAAATTATTTTAGTCACCCCATCACTTTCCAAGTTAGTTACAATGCAAAAAGTAAGAATATTTTCTCTTTGCTTACATTTTAATGTCTTTAAAGATTTTCTAAATTAAAACAGTATTTATCAATAATAAAGAAAAGTTAATGTTTAAAGAAATTACTATCTTTGTTTTCTTTTAAGGGGAAATGTATTCTTTTTGAATAGCTCATAAAATTCTTAATAGCTCTTATAAAATAGAAGATTTTCAATGCAAAAACTCCCACAAATTTGAATTTCAAGAAGAACATTTACACAACCTAACTTGTTTTTATGACAGTGTTTGGAAGGAAAAGGAGAGTATGATTTTACATTTCCTCCCTTTTCCATCAAAAAACAGACCTTGAGAATTGTTGCAGGTAATTTCACTTATCTTTATGGAGTGAGACTACTAGGAATATGATTCCTTAGCATATATATATATGTGTGTGTGTGTACATGTGTACATACACACACACACATATACACACATATTATATATGTAAATTGGGTATATATATTATATATAATAATATATATGTAGATTATATATATACATATATAACTTGGGTATGTATATATACATATAAATTGGGTGTGTATGTATATATATATCTCTCCAATTTTGCACATTTAATAGAATAAAATGTAAGAAAATAAGTCGCTTCTTAGTTATAGACTTTCTCATTAGTTAACCAACATTCAAGAAAGCTCTGGAGGATTCTTAGCTTGGTCCATAGAGTTGCTAGCAGAGTACTTTTGACTCAGACACTCAAGAAGATATTGGGGGAAATCAAAGAGAAGGCAGAGAGATGTTTCAACAATATCATTGTGAAACCTCAAAAGGCACCACCACATCAGAAGGGACTACACAGAATCTTGAATTTATACATTTCTGAGATGTTGTGTAGTTTCAGTGTTTCTTTTTTCTTTTCATTCCACAGTTTTTTATGGGGCATAGCATTTGGGAAGCATAGCAGGGAGCCTGAAATGCTATAAATATGCGTCTGTTTTTTTTCTTTTTTTTTTTTTTTTTTACAGCTATCAGACTAGTGATTAAGACTGGTATCATAAGAGAACTGAAACTGTTTTTTCCACCAACTATAGAATTATTCTTACTGCTATATTAAGAAATCATATAAAAGTGATCATTAAACATAGGATATAGTAGTAAAATATACATATTTATTAATAATAAAGTAAATCATATCTTTGTCTCTAAATTCAAATTATCCATTGTGTAGTCCATAAGTATTATAGAACAAGTAAAAACTTGTTCTGTGTTTTCTAGATGCATATCAAATATAGGGGAAAAAATGGAACTGATAACCCCTAACTTTTAAGGACTATTGCAAACATGAGATGCAACATATTTCCAAAACAATAATAAGAGAGAAAATAAATTCTCCACAGAAAATTGAGGAACAGAAAAAAACAATATGTACAATGACATAACTTCTCTAATTTGCTAGAGTAGAACCTATAAATAAATAAAAAGTAGAGCCTATAAATAATAATCATAGATGTTGATTGCTTTCCTATATAGATTGTAATATTCATATCAAACTAAAATAACAATAAAAATAATAAAGCTGTATTTAAGAATGATAAAAGTATTCAGAATGTATTTAGGGCTGAGAAAGATTTTACATAGCAGCAAAGAGCAAAATGGAATAGTATTGTATTTAGGCTGCTTTTCCTGTCACATTTAAATGTATTATGTTAAATAAACTTCATTATTTAATAGGTGGCTATCAAACTGTTTCAAAAAGCAAAATACTTTATAATTGAGCATAGTGCTCTACCAGCATTTCCACATTTTGAATCTCCTTAATTTAATATTTCTGGAGTTTCAGTAATGCTAAAGTGGCCTTTCTTGGTAAACACATCACCACAAAAATGTAATATATGTGTTCTGTATCATTTCCCGCATTATGTGCGTGGGTTGCGATTGTTGCTTGAGTTTCCATGACTACTGAGTGAGGAAGTTGGGTACAATTCCTGGCAGCATAGTAGTTTACCCATTTCATTAAAGAGCAGATCATATTTCAAAATGTTTTTCTGAGATCATTACAAAAATAAAAAACAAATGGCAAGGTTATCATCTCTTATTACGAATTGCTCAGTAAATGTTAAAGAAAAAACACTAAAAATAGTCACAGGAAGCAATAATTTCAATGACAAATTGTTGGGCTGTTTACTTACTGTGCTAAGTAATATATTTTTGATCAAAGATAGAGAGTTTAAAAAGTTACATTGGTGTTGTTGAAGGGGGGAAAGGGTAGAGGAAATTGCTATTCCCTGAAGGCTGATGTACCTTGTAAAACAATCTGTCTTCAAACCAAAATGAAAGACAGCCAAAAACAGCTCTGAATTGCATGACGAGACCCTGGAGATGCCGTTTATTACACAATTTGCTATAGCGGTTTGCAGATGTCTCATTTTGTGGGTCAGATTAGGCACTTTATTTATTTATTTATTTTTTAAATTATGTTGCACAGCACTGGTTATAAGTTCTTTCCTGATTTCTATCACCATTTCCAACACAGGGAACACTGTCTATTTTGAACAAATGGATACACTGCATCCCTGTTTCAAAACTGTGACTGATGAAAGAGCTTCTACACTCTGGTTCTGAAATAAGGTACTTACTAGAAAATGGCCCTTTTATATAGTGCATCCAACTATAATATTGGAAGGCTGGACCTGTAACCACTTTATAGAGAAAGTACCCAAGAGTACACGGTGAGCTGATCAGCAAAATGCCAACTCCAAGCTGCGTTGAGGCAGTGATTTCAAATGACCCATTTTGGCACATTTGATTTTAAGGATGTAATCCTATAGCACGTACAGAATCTTTGCTAAAGTTAATAAAACCTACCTTAAAAGCTAAGGAGTCCTGCTCACAAAATACTTTCTTCATAGATGTGTTCAAAAGTTGAGCTTTTGGTTTTAACTGAGGTCTTATTCAGGCAATGACAACTCTAACAAGGGAAACTTCCTTTATTTTTTATTTTTTATTAATTTTGGGGAAAATAAGATATCATTATGCCTTGGGAAGTATTATATTTTCATAATCATCTGCAATGCTCATTAGTCTTATTATATCTGAAGCACTTATATTTGTTGAAGTAGAAGCAGCTGAGATAAAAGAAATTTGAAAGTGAAATCATTACACGTTTGAGTTGGTGCCTTTTTCAAACTGGAAGCTTGCTCTGTTACTCTTAATGAGCTGATGCCCCAAACACTCAAAAAGGATTCATAGTTCTTAACCTCTTTGGAACCTCTGATTTAAAACTATGATGTGCTTTCATGAGGAAAAAAAATAAGTCGTCAATGCTGATTTTTAAACTGTCTTTCATTTGGTGGAACAAGAGTCGATCTTTCCAAACTACTTGCTAGGGACATTTAGCCAGGTCTAAAAATGCAGTATATTTATTGGTTAGGATTCTAAAGGAAAATCTATTTTTCTTAAGTATTTTAAAACTTTTAAGATTAATTATATGTAATCTAACCCATAAGCCCTTGTTAAGCATAGGTGTTTAAAATTTAAGAAAATACTTACGTGGTCAAATTAGTTAATGTGATAAAAGGATATGGAACTAAATACACTACATACATATGGGTACAAGTAAAACTTGGGAAAGCTGGATATGGTTGGTGGGCTGTATCAACATTAATATCCTGGTTTGACATCATACTATAGTTTACCATCGGCAGGAAGTAGGTAAAGTGTACAACAGGATCTCCAAATTGTTTCTTTCAAGTACATATGAATCTACAATTATCTCAATCAAAATTAAAACTAAAAACATTACAGCATTATTAATTTATCTGTCTACAGTCTCTACTTTTACATAAGGAATATGCATTTTAATTTTTTTAACAATAAATGCTCTAGATATTCTTAATAAACAATATATAGTAAAAGAATATATCCTAAATTTAACATATTACAAATAAGGTATAGATTATGAAACTTTCTAAGGTAATAAAATACAATGTTAGTTTAGAGAGAAAGAGGGAGGGAGGGAGAGAGTTTCAATATTTGAGAAGAGAAAATTTCTCGTTCCCAGATACTTTTTTACTGCATCTAGTGAAATCATTGTTATAAATCACTAAAAGCTATGTATCAGTGTTGATTTGATTTTAAGCTAATGCAATCCAGCTTTACAGCCTATTTTGTAAATCCAAAGAACCATGGGACAGGGGAATACTTGCACTGTAATTTTGAAGTTGGAGGCAGGCATCACTCTTAATTAAGAAGCGCTAAAGTGATGTATAGTGCTGCAGGAAAAGTACTAGATCAGAAGAAATGAAAACATTTATTTTTAATAGTTTCCTTTTGGTGACCTTAATTCTGCTAATATGCCTTTGATAAATTGCAACAGAGACTGTCAACTGAAATGGTCAACGTAGTCACTATTTAAACAATAACATTTTTGCAGTAATAATCTTGGATGTGTTTAAGACATAACCCCTTTTGTGAAATATCAAGCTCTATCCAGAGACTATAACGTTTCATACTGGTTTCTGGAGTGAGCAATGGGCAGGGCATTAAGGCTCCAGAAGCATGATGTTAAACCATAGGTAAACTTCAGAACTTCCAGAGTCACACAATCTACTTTGATTAGATGATAAAATTGTGATTAACATTAATTCATGTACTATGCTCAAGTAAACTATTTATCTATAGTTCATCTATATAGAAGATTAAGGACCTATAGTATTTCTAAGTGCTTTGTATTTCATTACTCTACTACCAGCAAAATAAAGATAATCATGATCCAACTCCTCGCCGTAAAAACTAATTTCCTCTTAACACGAAAGTTACTGCTGTGTCTACAGTAAAACCACAGGTTAGTATTTTAGTACAGTGTCAGAGGAATGAACCAAGGAATTGTCTTTGTGAATAGGAATTCACCTAGAGTCACTGCAGTTGGAAATAACAGTTTATTCTTTTCATTTCACATTGATGTTTACCTATATTTAAGCTCCTTTAGAGGTTTCAAAGGATCAGACCACCAAGCCAGGGTGTATTTTCCTGGAAAACTACTGAGAAAAAATAGACATTGTAAATCAAGGAAACTTTGTTAATTCTTTGTCATTTGTGTCTGTGCTATGCCACGACTGCAGGGGAAAATGTAAAAAAAAGAAAAAACAATCAGATGTCCAAACGTTACCAAATACCCAATATCCAGCTGTTTTAGAGGTTTACAGCTATTGAGACTGCCAGTGTATTCATAAGTCTTATAAAATGTATATGATATGTTTCTTAGTTTTGATTTGTTTCTATTGCCTTTTAGAAATTTCCAAAAATGTTCACTAAAATCACTACTTAAGTCAGGTAAAAGAAAAATAGAGGACTATTTTTCTCTTCTAAAATAAAGGTATACTTAACATCCTACTCATCAGTTATCCAGATGATTACTCTTATTTAACATGTATATATGTCAGATTTGACTTTATATTCTGGCACACATGATAATGTGAACTATGTGCTATTAAAATAACTAGATTTCATTTAAACAAGATCTGCGATGCTCTGAAAAGTTTCAATTCTCATGTGAATTTTTTCACAATCTCTGTGCAAATCTCAATGAAGGCAATAAAATTTTACTGAAATGAAGGTGAGAAAATTGTATGAAGTGTATATATATATATATATATATATGTATAGGTTCATGAATTATGGATATCTCTTTTAATACTCAAACATCACCAGCCTATCAACAGAAGATTCAAACCTGTGCAATGATCTACTTCCAACACATTTCAGTGTTTTTCCTACTCCAGTCATATAAAAAAATCATGATTATGCATTTATTTTTATATTTTGTTGCTTAAAGATTTTATTTGGCAATGTAGGACATTAGAATATGTTTCAGTGAGCAGTTTGCTTAATTTCATTGGAAATGTTTAAATATATGAAGTGTGGGCCTCCCTTGTACCCTTGTAGTATTCTTGCCCCAGCTGGCCCTACGGTTGGGTGAGACTGTACAGATGTGTTTTTTATAAAGACACACCCTCACTTCCTTCCCCCATAGCTATGAGGCTGCTGATGCTGAGATGACTCCTGCCTTTTTTCCCCCACCATTTATATGGCTTTCCTTTATGGTGTCCTCTAAATTTCAATGTTTGAAGATAAAAAGTACCTGTTGTTTATTTTTAGAATTCTAAAGTCCAGTAGCAGTAGCACACTCAGTAGTTGATAAAGAAAATGTCCGTTCAGCTTTACATGAATTTGTCACTGAAGAACCTCTATCAGATATTTTGTACATATTAGGATAGATTAAATAAACTTGATTTTCTGACTTGCAAACTTCTGGCATCCTCATGAAATTCAATTTTCTTTATTTACCAATGCCTGCAAACTTCCCATGTAATTAATGCATTAATTTTTTAGTAGTGCTGCAAGTAAAGATGTTTAATAAAACCTATTACTTGGGTTTGAAATGTGTTCCCCAAGAAGATGTTCAAGTCCTAACCCCCAGTGCCTGTCAATGTGAACTTATTTGGAAATACTGCCTTGGCAGAGGATAAAGTTGAGATCATCACAGCAGACCCTCATCCACTATGACTGTCCTTATAAAGTGGAGAAAAATTGGACACAGACATAAGGAGAGTGCTATGTGAATATGAAGACAGATACCTGGGAGATGCTTCTATAAGTTAAGGAAAGCCAAAGACTGCCTGAAAACTACCAGAAGCTGGAGACAGGCATGGAACAGACTGCCCCTCATAGCCGTCGAAGGAACCAACCTTACTGACCTTTTGATCTCAGATTACTAGCCTCCAGAACTGTGAGACAATAAATTTCTGTGGTTTAAGCCACCCAGTTTGTGGTATTTTGTTAAGGCAGGACTAGGAAACTAATACATCTATAAACAACTGCTAAAAATAAATTCTCAGAACTGCTTATTACTTGGGGAAAATATAAATGATTAGAGTGACTAAAGTGTGAATAGTTGTATTTTGAGAGAATTTCTAGAATTAGCTATTGGGAACTTGCAAAGAGAAGAGAGAAGTCCAATTTGAGATGAAGGCCTATGCAAAAACAGACATCCTCGTGGGAATGAGGCCAGGTGGGTTTTTAGGATTGGCTTTAGCACAGATTGGGATAGCATGAAATAAAGGCAGGGAAAAGAGAATAGAAGATCCTAAACTTTCTAATTGTGTTCTTTTATTCTCTCCTCACTGCCCACCATTTGCTTTTTCCTAATGTGATACCTGCCAGGGAGATCATATGGGTAAAGCATCTCTGCTTCTAAATTAGCCGAGAAGTTAAAAAAAAAAAAAAATCCTGGTTTTGCTTTCCTGTGAAGATTTAAGATAAAATGTAAAGAGCAAGCATGCTGATGATAGAAAGGCTAGACTCAGATTTTATATTTTTTGAAAAGGAATTTTTAAAACACATATTGTGTGTGAAGAGATGTAGCAGGGTACTAATAGCGTAGGCCTTTTAAAAATCAATAATTGGTGTTAGTAATAAGAGCTGTACTGACAACCAGCTGTGACACTGCCCTCATTCCTGCAGTGCAGAAGGGGAAAGAACCAGCCGATGATTACGAACTCCAAGTATTGCTTGCAGTCAAAGCTTCATTTAAAAAATTAGTAAAATACCCTTTTTACCTTAAAATATGTGTCCCAGTATTGAAAGAGGATCTATATAAAGAGTTCAGAATAGAACAGCTGCAAACTGTTCAAATCAAGAGTATTTCCCAGTTGGGCTACCGGCCTACATTGTAGAACTTAGACTTTAGTCAAAAGCTCTTCTTCTCCCAATTAAAGAAAAAAGGTTGAGATGCCCACAGGCCTTTGCAGCATGTTTGGTGTGACTTTTAACCCCTCATTCCACTTTCTGTATATGCCTTTTCTTTATACCACCACCTGATCTCAGGGCAAAATCTAGTCTCTATTACAAATTAGGCTGTTAGCATCTCTCTCACAATTTTTAGAAGTCAATGTTAAAATTCACTGTCGGTCCTTGCTTGGCTCCTATACATGCTGCCTTGAACATTTAGTCATTTTTATTCAAATCAAAGGGAGACATTTTTGTTATTGAATATGTTACTCAAAAACGTGCAGCAACAGATTCCAGTATTCTTGCAAGCCTGGCATTCTACACATATTATCTTAATGAGGAAATATATCTAACCACTGAATAAGGAAACTTAGATTTTCAGCTTTGACTTTTAGCTACAGCTCACTGGCACACGACCTTACAAAATCCCTTAAATCTCTAAGAGCCCATTTCTCATTTTCCTCTGTGCTCCCCTGGAGCTGATCCAATGGTTTTTAAGGGAGCTCTGAGCCTTGACAAGCCCTGAAGGGCATGGGGCAAGGCAAGAAATGGGCCCTGTGCTCCCTGCTTACCGTCCTGGAAAATAGGTATGATACTATCAGCCTCACAGGGGTCCCATTGCAATTAATGTTTGGAAAACATTTTTAAATGTTTTAAACCCCAGAGTTCAAAAGGCAATGTCAATGCCAATTATTTTAACATCTTATTCCTAAATACTATTCAGATTATTTTAAGTCACTTTTTTTTCTAAACACATATGATACAAATGATAAAACTACCTGGAAGCATAAAACGATGGGGTAGTTTCATGGTCTTTTAAAAATGGCCTCAGCAGAATATTTCTGTGACCTGGAGCATCTAGCTAAATGCGGAATCTGAGTTCTGTAGAGTCATCCCATCACTTAAATACCAAGGAAATGAATCCATGGGAAGGATGCTTTGCTGTGTTGATCTTGACTGTAGTTTTTGCATTTTCCAGAAGGTGATGATGCTTTGCTTGGCTTTGTGTTTCAGATAGATTTGAGGAGGGAAGCCATACAAACAGTGGAGAATGAAGGATGGCATAAAAAGAAGCTCGTCTTGGATTTTGTGGTGAAAAAGAAGTTTTATAGCCAAAGTCCTTACAGAAGAGCCTATAAAAATTCATGTTTTGAACCTTGATAATTTTATACTTTACATAACCAACAAATTTTTGCTGTATGAATACTTCTGAGTCCAACACGGAAATTAAAGATAGAATCCGAAGTGCTTCTAAACAACGTTTAAAAACTGGCATTGTTAGACATCTTTGAGTACACATACAAGATAGCAATTTTAAACTAGGGAAACCAAATTGAGAATAAATTTCTAAAGCTGAATCTATAGTTTGCATTAATTATATAACAACTTTTTTTTTAAACTTCAAAGGCTTGCCCTTTACTTGGTACAAAATATAACTGAGGAGTTCACTCATACACACAATCTATCATATGAAACAAGGAATGCATACTCAATATTGGGTGCATGGTAAAACATGTCTTTGGAGATGTGTCTTTTAATACTTTACTACTTAGAAATGTTCAAATGAAATTATGTGTCTTTCATGTGTTCTTGTAATTTATGTTCTTTTTTTTTGCTTTATTTGCAGTTTATTTAATATTTGAAAATACTTTTTGTATCAATTAGCAAATTAGCAGTTTATCTGGGTGGAAAAGCCCCATCTGAGTTACTGAGTTACAACGTGAATTGTTCTGCAGCTGCAAAATCAAGTGCCTCAGCTGAGTTAATGCTTTTCATGTCTTTTGCATGTGTCAGCATTAGTGGAGGCGAGCTTCTATGAAGCCTTGCGTGTGAAGATGGTGCTGAGCAGACTAGATTCAATTCTGTTAAATGCTTTTTGCTTTTTTTTCTCTCTCCCTCTCTTATTTTTTTTTTTTTTTTTTTTTGGAATAAGGCACAAAAGGAGACTTCAAATCAGGCTGAACTTCAAGCAAAAGTTAATGCTATTCTCTTTTGGGTTCAACCACCCACTTTGCTTAAGGTCACTAGTTGAGGCTAATGCAGCTCAGAAGGGCTGCAGTAAACTTGGCATCTCCTTGATTAGGCTCCCTGCTGATCTAATACACATACTAGCTCACTTGCCAAGTCAAATAACACATTTAGTGAATTGGAAATAAGATTTAAGTGGGCCAGCACAATGCGGCTTGCCCTCTCATCTTCTTACCGAATCCCTCTCTTTGTATGCAAGGCTGTGAAAACTGCTCTTGTTAGAGGACTTAATCTTCATTTTTTTCCTGTAGATTATTTGGAAACAGGTCAATTGAATGTTGGAGCTGCTAACTCCTCCCACTACAAAAAGAACCCGCTTGTGGCATACTGATTGCATCATTTAAATGAAAGGCTCTTATTATTATAGAGCAAATACTATAGTATAAAGGTCTGTTAGAATTAATAAAAAGAAATCATGATATTAAATGCATGCTTTTAACAATGTGTTTATTTCTTTGTCTTACAGACTCTTTTCTAAAGCTCACTTTGTATTAACTGTGGATGAGTAATAGAGGGGGATGATCACATCACTATATATTCATCTCCCCTGGCTGCTCTGCTGCAGTTAATTCTTAAATACAGTAGGTTATAATAGGGTGACATTTCTATAGTGCCTTTCATAAGAGTAATCTAAAGCATGTCACATAATGTTTGACTTTGAACTATTCAGGTTCTTAGTGACACAAATCTCAGGGTAAATTTATGCCTTCGTGGTTTGTTTCTTTAAAAAAAATGAGTCATTGTATTTGTTATAGTTTGAAATTTATCATAGATTCACCATAGATTATCAAGCTATCCATGCTATAATAATCTGTAACTGTCCTTATCTCTGTGTTAGATGTGCAGCGTTATGATGTGTGTGGACTTTTTATGATCTACTTATCTCTTCTGGTCATATAGATTTATGTGTATCTCTTTTCTGACTAAATCTGAAATCAGAGCTTGCATTCTGAATAAAATATGTCTATGTAAAATCCAACTATTATTCTCTGACAATGATCATAATATCCTCCAAAACAGACATTCAAGTTGCCTTTTTTGCAAAGTAAAACTTGAAATATGTGAAACTTAGGGTGTACTATGAGATTAAATTATGTCCCCAGAATGATTTGGGGGGTTATAATAAATAGACTATTAGTTTCAAGGAACACTTTTATTATCTAAAAGTTGCATATTGGCAACAGTTGTTTCTGAGTGAAAAGGATTTATTAACCCAAAGCAGCTGGCTTTTCTATGAGATGTGAAATAGATTATATAGTTTATACTGTTTGATCACCACAGTTCACTTCAGAATTACCAGATCTCTCTACTGCGTATCCTCACAGTTCACAAAACAATAGTAGTAGTAATAAAGAACTAATCAATTTAGCATGGTGATCTGGACTTTCATTTTTCTATTGGTTGTTTCATGGCGCTTTCTCAGTTCTAGGGAACTATACAAATATGAGGTCATTGCTATATTGGTCACCTCCTCCACTATATTATATTCTTTCTTTTGCTTCTTTTGGACACCAATAATTTTGAAGCTCATCTTTAATGGGAAAGGCAGGAAAAACAGGAGAATTATAAATTTTAAGGCTATGATTAAACATGAAATAACTATGAAAAATGAGACAATCCTTAGTAGTCTGAGATTTTGGTGTTTTTTCCTCTATCTTGGAAGCACTGTATTGTTTTTTTAATGACTTAGCTGCAGATAGATGGCATCTAACCTCAAGGTAAGATCTGACTTCAGTGAAGGCATTTTTACCTCACTGCAGTTTGTCAGTAGAGAAAATAAAAGTGGCATATTGATGTTCCACAGTTTAGAAAATATTGATACATTTCTCCCAGATCATTATTTTCCTTATGTTTTCTTGTAACAACTTATAACAACTTTGGGACACTAAGACATCAGGAACAAATACAAATAGTTAATAGTTTTAAAATATCCTTCACTACTCTTTGTGTATCTAAAAAAAAAATGTATCTTCTGTTGATGTTCAAATGTTCAAAAGGCAGGTAATAATTTAAACTTGTACACTAAGAATGGCTGGGAGAGAGTTTTGTGAATGAAAAGTTCAAACTAAGAGCCATAAAATATTATGTTTTGGATAGAATTGACAGTATTTTAGCTATTTCTTTCTCACTAACAAATGTATGCCAAAATAACCCCTGTTTAGTTCTTAGCGTCAAAACAATTTTTTATTAACTATATTTGACATTTCTTTCAGTTTCTTATATCATTTAAGATAATTATCTTAAGTATAAATACACAATATCTAGTAAACTATGAGGATAAAATGTTTTTTTACAATTTTATTTACATTTGCTGCCATTTCAGACAAGCAACTAATGGCGAACTTGCCTCCCTTTTTAAATGTATAACTTCAGTGCCGTATTTCACCTAAATTTAACCCCTTACAGTGTTTTTCTTTTCCTATCCCCAAAGAATTAGTCTCTTGGCTATAGGTTGGAAAAGAGTATTTCAGTTTTATATGTATGCATAATTTTTCTTTCTCCCCAGAGGCAAAGTATGAAGTCATATTTCATGATCGACATATATGGTGTTATGCACACAGGAATGACATCAGGAGACTGTCCATGACCTTCATCTCCCTAAAAGGAGCAAGGCCCAGGAAGGGTAAATTTTTTCTTAAATGATGTGAGTCACTAGTAGCAGAAACGTCAGGACCTAGAATTACTATCTGTCAATTGCAAATTCACAGGAGCAACTGGGAATTGCTTGCTACTATCCCCACCCTTAACCAGTTAGTATATGCAAACATAATAGGAAATTGCTCAAGAGAGTCCTCAATCTGTACAGGTAAACCATTAAAAATGATAGCCCCCCCACTACCATTAATACAGTTACTAATAGTATCAAAATATGTGTTATTAAAAACAGGTACTGAATGGCAAGGTTAACAATTTCTTATTCTAGCTACAATAATGTAATTCATTTAATTTACATAAAGTAAAAAGCGATAAACGGTGAAATTCTTATGCCTGGAATAACTCTTCTAAACTACAACTGAAAACTGCAGGCAGTAATGTTTACACTAAAACCGCTTTTTTCCAGCTTTATAACTAACTACGAAAGTTACATAAAAGATTTTTCCAAATCACTTAAGTGAATCTTTCTCTTCACCATTAAGTTGGGATTGCAGCACATTTTATATTTGATAAATATAAAATTCCTTTTCCAACTCTAATTCCTTTATTGTATCTCATAATTGCTAAATGGGCATTTTGGTATAAGGAAATGTTTTATTTCATTGTAAATATTTTCTCTTATTTGAAATATAGGAGTAATAAATTTATAAACCAGAGAGTCTAGTGATGAAAAACAGCATGCAAGATGTAGTTGCTGCATTTAAAGATAGCTTAAATTTTAAAGATTGGATAAAATCATATTGTTCTAAACTTTCATCTTTCATTTTACAAACATTTGTTAAACATCTATTATGATTTAGATATTGCCTTCCCATAGGTTTTTCTCACATTAATGTGTGTAGGTAAATATGTCTAGAACAAAAACTACTTGACTGCAGTGACCATGTCTTATTATTTTTTTAATCTAGACTTTATTTATGGTAAGTGTCTAGTCTCTAGTAGGTATTCAGTAAATATTTGTTCATTGGATAGACTAGAAATTCCCTCATTGGGTACATACAGTTTGTTTTAAAGTTATTCACAATTATTCATCTGAAAGAAAAAGCACAAAAATACTTGTGGAAACATATGAATGAAAAAAACAAAAAGGGCCCCAAATAATTACGTTAAAGTTTTTGAAGTAACTTTAGGTTTTTAATACACACACACACACACACACACACACACACACACACACACCTTTCACCTATAATTATAAAAATAGGTTGAATATAGTTTTACCAAAATTGCTGCATTTCTTATTTACTCATGGAGAACTGTGTTCAAAGAGTTTTTCTCTGTAGGAAGTAACTCATTATTTCTTAAAACCGGAGCTATGGTATACTTATCATTTGTGGAAAATATCAAATAAAAATCATAACTAACACTTGAACAATAATCCATGCAGCAATGCTCATTTTGTCTAATTCCATGACAGCACTCCTCAGGAGAATTCAGGGTATTCATTTATCAAGTTTTCTATGAAACGAAATATCAAGAATGTTATAGTCCTTAACACAGAATATCAGAATAGCAAATTGAGCCTGCTTCCTTTTGTATTCAATTCCACTTCTGAAATGGACTTTGACATTTAAAAATGTATTAACTACCCACAAATCAGTTAGAAATGCACATATTCCATCACTTCCAATATCCAGTTTTACTATCATCTGTTTTACGGAAAATCATGCCAAAAATCTATACTATGCTGATAACTCTACTTTAATACAGACGACATACCACATTCATTTTTTGTCAAACAGCACAACTGGCTAGAACCTGGTACTATCTAAAAAGGATATGGTTTAGACAGCAATAGAATTATAATTCTCTCTGTGCAAAAGAATGACCTTCTTTACTCACTAATGGAAATACTTTATGTCATAACACTTCACCCTACTATAAATGCACTTCTTTCTCTCTTCTCTCCCCACCTATTCGTACATGGATAGTACACATGCTATCAACAATGTGAACTCTTCTCAATTTACAACCCTGTAAAAATGTCCCTGCATTTCTTATTATCTGAGCTGATGGACTAATTAGAAACAGTCAAGGTTATATCTAGGTGTGCTGATAAAAAATGTTTCTAATTGGCCCTGAGACGGAAGATAATTCAATTACAAATCTTTTCCATTTGATTCATTCTTTTCTTTCTTAGAAAGGATTATGTTGATAGGATTCAGGTAATGGAGCTTGGTGGCTTAAGAAAAGCATTAAAACATCCTTCCAGCTTTCAACTAATGTGATTAAATTTTATGAAGTTTGTTTTTCTTCTTAAAATCTTACTGAGGTCAAGTGCTCATGTGATTCCCTTAGAGCAGGGTTGAGAAGTTGGGTGAGTTGAAGAGGCGTTACTAATCTCTTAAAATGTGCTCATTAAAGTCCCAAAAAGATTTGAAATACTCGTTTCCCCATATCACAATACCTAAGTTAATAAATGAAAATACACAATCCTTTTCAATTAAGTCTTTGTTACAGACCTTTGAAATGCTTCTACATAATACTTTGAGAGTACAAATGTACAGTGATTAATGGACAAAGAGTGATTTAAGAAAAGAAAAAAACACCTTAGTTTTAAACCTTTGTGTTGTCTCTAACATAAGCTTTTTTTCCGGATATTTACCAAGCCCATAAAAATAAAATACATTATTTTCTCTTACTCCCAAGGAAACATAAGTAGCAGAGATTAAACATATTTAATTCCACATAGGCATGGAAAATTTGGCAAAAATATTAAGCAATGTACATTGTCCAATATTTCCATTTTTTGTGTGCAAAGAGCTTGAATTGCACGCTATCTTCATTCTCCTTGAAAGATGAAAAAACAATGTATTAGGTTATAAAGGGAACATTTTAAGATTTAGTATCCAGAAATTAAATGTATCATGAAACAATAGGTGGAGTTTAATGTACACCCTATCAGTGTGGGTCAGTGACCTGGAACATTTTCAGGATTAGTATGAATAGAAAGTATTCCCTTCTATTTTCTCTTCATACAGGAATCTATTTTAATATCTCTCTCAGTAGGTCAAAGGCTCTTTCCAGTGATTCTAAATACACAAGAATTTTAGAAATCAAATTATATTAATGAAGAACAACACAGAAAGCTCGAAGAAGTGCATGCTCTATCTGTATATAAACATTTATGAATAAGGAGATCTATAATTATGCATAACAATTTGTGTAACATCACTTATGAATCTATACTTATGCTTACAGGATTTCCAGAAAGAGATTTTTTAAAAAGAAAAAAAAAATAGCCTAGAGATAGATGTATTTGTAAAATGCCTAACTGTGACATGCATTGTAGATAAATCTGAAGGCAGTATAAATATATGTCACAAAATGTATTTAAGTATTGGTAGCATTTATAGGACTGCTCAGTCTTCTGATTTATATTATACATACTTTGTATATGATCACTAGAAATTTTATTAAACCAATCATTCCTGGAGCTTGATAATTACCTTTGAGTAAAAGAAGGTACGTGTCTCAGTGGATTCTCTTTCTTGCCTTAGAGGAAATATTAATTGGAGTCAATTTTCGATTAGATCAAAAATGTTGTGAAACTGCCTTATCAGCAAATCCCTTCTCCCTACAATGGAGAATATTCTAGTGGGTTACCACATGACAACCTCAGTAGAGAACCAGCTATCTTTCAGTACATACCAGCCTGCAAAGTTGGTAAACAGCTTTACACTTGATATGAGTAGTAAAATAAGAACTTTAATTATATAATTCAAAAGTTGCCATTTGTCAGTTCTTTAAATTCCAAAAATGAAATAAATTTATGTTTCTATTAATGTTCAGAAGATATATGTGTGTATATATACACATATATGCATATACATCTACATGTTTGTAGATATGTGTATATTTCAATATATAGATTTATATGTATGAATATATCCAAATCTACACCTCTTTCTCCCATACACACACACCCACACACACACACATATTTATATGGCACTATAATCTGGTTTACTCATTCTAGTTTTTCACAGCTGCCTAAGGTACAGGTAGGAAAGGGGGCAGCTATTATAGCTTTTCAAGTTATCTTAGACAAATTTAATGCTTTTGCCTAAATGATGTATTACCTAGCTAACAATAGCCATGGAATTCATAGAAAGAGGAAATAAAAGTTAATATTTTTAAGCCAAATAAACTAACTAAATATTTAAAATATTAGGGATTTTTAGATGCCTGAGATTGGTAAGCCCAATTCTTAACTCACTTAATGAGGATCATGTTATATGAAATAAGCAACTCCTTGTTTTATCAAATGCAATATTTGTTTAAAATCAAACTTTGACTTCATGAATCTTCCTCAATATTTACACAACGTAAGATAAAGCCTATCAATGTCAAGTGAGGCATGTTTCTCATTGATGCTCATTTTAATGGGCACTGTAGAGCTGATGGACTGGAAGATTGCCCAACCTGCTGTAATTGACATAACTGACTATTTGACCACCCCGCGCTTGCTTTAGATCCCATATTAGTCTTATGCTTTTTGCTTCACAAAGCTGTGTAACAGCTGCTCTTCAAAAGAACATATGCTAAAGACATGGTAACTAAATTCAGTCCTAACCAAAAACTTCAGGAATTCTTTGAGAAAAATATGCCAAATGACAGTATTAATCCTTGAATCACCTCTGGAATCTTCAGTGTCACATGGATCAAAGAGTTCAGGGCATGGATGTTTGTTAAAACTTAGTTATTCATTTCCCCCAGAAGAAAGTTTGTGTGTTATCAATGCTGTTGGTTCTAAAGGAAGAGAACTTTTAAATGGAACATTTTCACTATCATACTAAACAAAGCTCAGATCATTTTCTAGGACATATAGTTTGCATTTGTCTCTCATTTTGACAGTTCATCTTGAAAGGTATTTTGTTTGGTTTTTGGTGTTTTTGCACTTTAGTAACAACATTAAGTATCATTTAACTTTAGGCAAAATGATAGCTATAAATAGGAAAACTATTTAATGACACATTATTTCTAAATAAATACAGCCAAGCAAATCACATAATACATTAATAACACTAGGTCAGGAAGGAATTTACCAGTTTACCAACTTTAGACACACAAACACACACACATACACACATACCCCTGTAGGGGATGGTCAACAGAAATGATAGGAATTTGCATTTCCTCAAATTATGCTTCTTGGCACTAATTTTATCATTCACAGTATTTGCTGTCTTCTGCACACATAAATTTTTACTTTGACATCCTAAGACAGTTAGGTTGAAAATAAAAGTAATGAAAGGGGGAGTGGGAGGTACAAACTATTGGGTGTAAGACAGGCTACAAGGATGTATTGTACAACACGGGGAATATAGCCAGTATTTTCTAAGAACTGTAAATGGAGTGTAAGCCTTAAAAGTTGTATAAAAATTTTAAATTTAATAAAAAAAGAAAATACATCCCACGTTTTCTGTTATAAACTGTTAGAATTATTTCCGCACTTATTAGATGTAATTTTTGTTTGCAAAGCCTGTCACTATTGACCCAGTTACCTCCCCATCTCGTTGACTGCCGAGTACTTTTTCATAAACAATTTACTCTATCCCCAGATATGTCAGTAGGTGATTGGACAGCTGTTACTTTTTGAAGCTAATATCTAGGAGTAACTTTCTGATGGTGATTTTTACCTTATTTTGCATTAATAAGTACAGGAATCCTATCAATGCCAGTTCCCCTTGCTCTGTGGGACAAAAGTTTGGAAACCTGATGGCATATGCATTCTTCAACCAAATACTGAGATAGGAGTTATAATAAATATTACCTTAATACAACTGACATAAATATTGTCCTCATACGGGAATTCCTTCCCAGTGTTTCTTAGAAAATTTATGTATTTTTTCCAAGTTCTGAATGTTCAAGTTTATCAGTTGAGAAACGGGCAAATTGTAATACATTATAATCCCTCTGTGAAGTTAAGGCTTAAATATCAATACAGAGATGTTATTGTTTTGAAGGAATCCACTGACATTAAGTAAAAAGCAAGACACCCTGACACTCAGGGTCATGTTAAGGTGGATATTTTCTGGAACTAGTACAAGATCACACAGGCCAGAGGCAGTCACAATCTAATCAGCCAGTCTTGCTTGTAGTATTGTCAGTCATGTTATGTGTTTCTTGCTGGCTTAGTGTGCTGTTTATAATGAGTCATTCTTTAAAATAAATACTAATAACTTTACATATATATATAGTATACTTATACAAATACTATGAGTTATGTTCCAAGAAACAAATATAAAAGTAAAATAAGTTATTAAATTGACGATTAACATATGTACTACTTCTAAACTTGATAGGAGATACAAATATTTGTTAATATTATCCAGTAATGCTCACTGGTGTTTTCCAGTGTTTCAGTATTTTCTATAGGCTATGATTCTTGGAAATATTCCAGAAGAAATACAAAAGGAAGATGATATGAATGTTATGAAATCTTCATTGTGAAATGCATGACTGATCTCCAATATGACTTAACAAAAGCAATATTTAGTTCAATGGTAAAACCAAAACTAAGAAAAGCAGAAAAATTATTTTCACAAATATTGTCAAAATGACTAGACTATTCAAGGCAATCTACATATCCAATGCAATTCCTATCAAATTACCAATGGCATTTTTCACAGAACTAGAAAAAATATTTTAAAATTTGTATGGGAACACAAAAGACCTTGAATAGCCAATGCAATCCTGAGAAAGAGAAATGAAGCTAGAGGAATCAGGCTCCCTGACTTCAGGCTATACTACAAAGCTACAGTAATCAAAAGAGTAAGGTACTGGCACAAAAACATACATATAGATCAATGGAACAGGATAGAAAGCCCAGAAATAAACCCATGCACCTATGGTCAATTAATCTATGACAAAGGAGGTAAGAATATACAGTAGAGAAAAGACAGTCTCTTCAATTAGTGGTGCTGGGAAAACTAGACAGCTACATGTAAAAGAATGAAATTAGAACATTCTCTAATACCATACACAAAAATAAAGTCAAAACGGATCAAAGGCCTAAATGTAAGGCCAGACACTATAAAACTCTTAAAGGAAAACATAGGCAGAACATTCTTTGACATCAATCACAGTAATATCTTTTTGGATACACCTCCTAGAGTAATGAAAATAAAAATAAAAATGAATAAATGGGACCTAATTAAACTTCAAAGCTTTGGCACAGCAAAGGAAACCATAAACAAAATGAAAAGACAACCCACAGAACGGGAGAAAATATTTGCATACAAAGTGACCAACAAGGGATTAATCTCCAAAATATACAAACAGCTCATGCGGCTCAATAATAAAAAAAGAAAGAAGGAAAGAACAACAAAAACAACCAAATCAAAAAACGGGTAGAAGACCTAAATAGGCATTTCTCTAAGGATGACATATAGATGGCCAAAAAACACATGAAAAGATGCTCAACATCATTAATTATCAGAGAAATGCAAACCGGAACTATAAGGAGGTATCACCTCACAGTAGTCAGAATGCCCATCATCAAAAAATCTACAAACAATAAATGCTGGAGAGGGTGTGGAGAAAAGGGAACCCTCTTGCACTGCTGGTGGGAATGTAAAATGATACAGCCACTATGGAGAACAGTATGGAGGTTCCTTAAAAAACTAAAAATAGAGCTACCATATGATTCAGCAATCCCATGCCTGGGCATATATCTGGAGGAAACCATAATTTGAAAAGATACATGCACCCCAATGTTCACTGCAGCACTATTTATAATAGCCAAGACATGGAAATAACCTAAATGTCCATCAAAGAGGAATGAATAAAGATGTGGTACATATATACAATGGAATATTACTCAACCTTAAAAAAGAATTAAATAATGCCATTTACAGCAACAAGGATGGACCTAGAGATTATCATACTAAATGAAGTCAGACAAAGACAAATATCATATGATATCACTCATATGTAGAATTTAATTTAAAAAAATAATACAAGCGAACTTATTTACAAAACAGAAACAGACTCACAGATACTGAAAACAAACTTATGGTTACCAAAGGGGAGATGTTGAGGGAGGGATAAATTAGAAGTTTGGGATTAACACATACACACTACTATATATAAGATAATCAACAAGGACCTACTGTATAGCACAGGTTACTCTATTCAATATTTTGTAATAACCTATGTGGGAAAAAAAATCTTAAAAAGAATGAATATATGTACATGTATAACTGAATCACTTTGCTGTATACCTGAAACTAACATAACATTGTAAATCAACTATACTCTAGTAAAATAAAATAAATAAATGAGCTTATATGAAGCAACATGTACTCAAATGCCCAAGCTGAAGAGCGAAGCACTTGTAACGACTCAACCAACGTCCACAGAAAAGTTTTCTACATCTTGAATATTTATCATGGAACAAAATTCAATACTTTTAGGTAAGGAAATTAATGTGTTTTAAAACTATTTTTAAGAATGATAACTTGAAAGTAGTAAGTACTTGAATTATTATTTTCAGTGTTTTGTGAGGAAACATTGTGAGGAGCAACCACAGAATGGGTTGAGGACAGAATAGAAGATGAGGACAAGGAAACATCAAGTATAGCAGATTTTGTGGAATTTGCTATAAAGACTAGCAGATAGGCAAGGTGGAAGGGTTGTGGTTTATTGCTTTGGTTTCATTTTAAGTTGAGAAATATTGTGAGATGTGTCTGTGAACTAAAGAAAAACAATTCAGTAGCAAGGGAAAATTTGATGATACAGATGAGAGAGAATAATTTCAACAGCAAAAACCTTGCAAGGCAAATGGAACGAAATTTGTTGCACAATATATTGTGATAGGAGGGAAGGCAGATTTTATGGAAACATGTATGAGTGGGTTATTAACTTTGTTGGTGGGAAGATGAAGTAATTCTAATCTGATGACTTCTGTTATTTTGGTTGTTCCTTTATGATGAAACTGCAAAGTCTTTTCACAAGTACACTTTATAAAATATTTGCTTTAAAGCCTTATAATGTATGGGAAAAGGTATTCCCATTGTAGATTTTATATCATGTTTATCTTGATGTAGTGGGTTTTATTCCTTGTTTTTAAAATTATGTGAAGATATTTTGCTGGGTAGTATAAAGGCTGAAGATTCAAATAATGAGTTGTAAAATAACATTTGAAAAAAAAAAGATAACGTGAAAGTATTAAGTACTTGAATTATTATTTTCAATGTTTTAAATGATTTTAGTTTGTCATACATTTTACATTATTTCTCTCCTTTAGTTTTATCTATTAACTATGGCAAATATTTTACATTTTATTGAAATATCTAATCTTGTTACAATGTATTGGTGAATAATATTTGCATTTATTATTCCTTCTCTTTTATAGAATACTTCTGAAACTTATAACCCTAACACATAAAAATGTTGCACTGATTATTTTGTTCAGTCATTAATCTTAGAAACATGTAAATAATTTGTTATTAAAAACAAAGAGTAATTTATGATTTCAGCAATCCCAAGAATTCCTAGGAATTCCAAATTCTTTTTCCTAAATCCTGAAGACTAGTATCTATTGGAAATTAGAAACACTAGGCTTGGATGAGTTCCAGAACTTTGTTTGTGACCTTGTCACATTCTTTAAGGTAAAACATGACTCAAAATTGTTGTTAGTCAAACAAGGCCAGAGGCTGTGTACGATGACCATGGTTGGTTCTTTCTACTTTGTACTTATAAGGCTTTGAGTGAACAATTTAGAGCTTAAATCTGCTTTAAGACAATTTTCATCAGTTATCTTTGCAAACGACTCCCCTTTTTATTCTATTTGTGTATGTCTTTATCACTGGTGTTCTGTTTGATGTGACTTGACAAAACATTTCAACTTAATGATAGCAATGTGTATCTGTAACTATGATACTTGGTTTTCAAGTTACAGATAATCTAATGTAATTCAAAGTTGGGTTACACTTGAAATGTACAAACGTACACTAAATTCATACAATTATTCACACAGGTTTGAAATCCACTTCACATAGAAAATAAATTATATTAGGGGTTTAAAATTCCTCACTAAGTGTTTCCAGCTCCTTTGCTTTAAGAAATTGACTGCAAAAGATGCATATTCCACCAAATAGAAGTGATATGCTATTATCTTAGAAATTTTAAACCTCCCCAAAAGTGTATTTCAATCAAACAGTGTAATGGAGTAACCAATCATTTAACTTTGCTGATAGACTATTTTATAGTATATTTATAGTTGTTAACTTAATATGTAGTTTTTAACTGTTTATAATTATGTCCACTTTATACTTCACAGAATCAGTCTATGATCAGCCTTTTTGTTTGCAACACAAAATTTTACATAATGTCTCTGGGACAATTTTAATGATGATCTAATAATTTTATGAGAGAGTTAAGACTACTTAATGATTTTGAGAAAATTAAGATAATTTTCCTCCTTATATTTCTTATTATAAGTTCTCCTAGAGCAAAACATGTCTTTGGGTTTGAATAAAATAATGTATATTAAAGTTCTTCAGGACTTGTAAAGTTTATGCTACAATAAATATGCTGGTACTACTATTACTTTTTCAAGTCTGAATGTGTTCTTCTGGTGTCAAGACTACGATTCTTTGGCATTTCAACTTGAAATTTGAGATGTCACTCTATTCCTGGCTCAAAACATACCTGTAGCCCCCTGCCTCAGATAAATAAATAAATAATAAATAAATAAATAAAAAGACAAAAAGCTCCAAAGCTAGCTTTGTTGTTTTTTAGTTTAAATTTTTAAAAAAAAAAAAACATTTCCTAGAGATTACATGGCTCATTCCAAAAGCTATAGGTACTGTCTTTGGACATGTACACTCTAAAATGCATAGGATTGTGGGAAGCAGCCGCATAGCACAGGGAGATCAGCTCGGTGCTTTGTGACTGCCTGGAGGGGTGGGATAGGGAGGGTGGTAGGGAGGGAAACGCAAGAGGGAAGAGATATGGGAACATATGTATATATATAACTGATTCATTTTGTTGTAAAGCAGAAACTAACACACCATTGTAAAGCAATTATACTCCAATAAAGTTGTTAAAAAATAAATAAATATAATAAAAAAATAAAAATAATAAAATGCATAGGATTGAGGATGGTCAGAAAGTTCTATTCTTGATTCTATGATATTAATGGGCATTGGATACTTTATCTATACAAAAGGAAAAAAGTGTCTGTCTAATATCATTGGACAAACATTGTGAATGTAAATGGTCTTTAAGTAATTTGACATTAAGAGGATATCTTTTTTTAAGTTTATTCTAAATAATCATTTCTGTTTAAATCTAAGTAATGATTCAAAGTATACTTCTATATAGAAAAAGGATCAGTGAGTAGTTCCGCTGTAAATGTGGAACACATGTCTTACCAAACTATGCTTGTCAATGTCCTAGTTGGGATATTCCAGATACCACAGGCTGAAATTTTACAACAAATCTTACCATCACATGTGTAATACTGCTCACATCGATTCAGAAATAGTCTTAGAACAAACCACTGTGTACTAAGTCAGCTATGGTTCTTAGCACAAACCCAAACTATCCACTCCATATGGCTTTTTCCTCAGGTCTACCCTCCATATTTCATGGTCTTTATTTATCCTCCTCCCTGTCTACCTCACATCTGTAGATATATTTTGGGTGGCCTTATAGTGCTTTTAGATTCTAATAGGGGTCAACTAGCAGATGGAAGAGAACTATTCAAACAAAAAACATTTTCTCTAAACCAGGAGTTGGCAAACTATGGCCTGTAGGCCCAATTCAATTCACCACCTGTTTTTATAAAATTTTATTAAAATACAGTCATGTCTACTCATTTACACATTGTCTATGATTGCTTCAGAGATCGTATAACCCACGAAGCCTAAAATATTTCCTCTCTGGCCCTTTACAGAACAAGTTTGAAAATCTTTGTTTAAACCAATATTCTTGTGCTTCCCTGGTGGCGCGGTGGTTGAGAGTCCGCCTGCCGATGCGGGGGACACGGGTTCATGCCCCGGTCCGGGAAGATCCCACATGCCGCGGAGCGGCTGGGTCCGCAAGGGGAGAGGCCACAACAGTGAGATGCCCGCGTACAGCAAAAAACAAATAAACAAACAAAAAAATAATATTCTTAAATGTAATCAGAATGAAGGGTTAAATAGAGGCAATTGGTGGGCTCCACCCACACACTATGATTTGGTAGAACTGGGACTAGGTTCAAGAAGTTGTATTTCTAATATGTTCCCAGGTGATGCTGATATTGTTGGTTAGAGGAACACATTTGAGAACCACTGTTCTATAGTGTGGAGGTACGTTCCTCTTTTTTTTTTTTTTAACATCTTTATTGCAGTATAATTGCTTTACAATGGTGTGTTAGTTTCTGCTTTATAACAGAGTGAATCAGATATACATATACATATATCCCCATATCCCCTCCCTCTTGCGTCTCCCTCCCACCCTCCCTAACCCACCCCTCTAGATGGACACAAATCACCGAGCTGATTTCCCTGTGCTATGCGGCTGCTTCCCACTAGCTATCTATTTTACATTTGGTAGTGTATATATGTACATGCCACTCTCTCACTTTGTCTACGCTCCTCTTTTTAAGAAGCTGTTCAGATGTGCTATAATTTTAAAGAGCAGATCGATATTGGTGTTCTTCAAATAGCATTTACCTTCAAGTCTGGAAAAATAGCACTCTAAGAGAAACAACTAAAAGTAATTTCCCTTCTTAGAAACTTGAAATGTTACCCTTAAGAATTAACATGTTCTCCATTAAATGACGCTCATGCTTTTTTAAACCTCATACTCAATCCACAATAAATGCAATACCATACCTCATACACAATTTGAAAATTTATGGTATGATGATACATATTTTACCATTAAACTATTTGAGGTAAATTTGTATCCATTATATGCATGGATAAGAAAAAATACAACTTACCATACTGAAGTGACTTCTCTAATACTTTAACTGAGGACTTTTAATTCAGGACTCTTTTCCATGAGATTGTTCTGTCTATCAAAACAAACTACCCAATTTCTTAAAAGACTTAAAAAACAAAATTGGGCCACCATTGTTAAAATTACTACATGTAATTAAATAGAGCTGGGCATTTGAAATTTCACTGCTAAAGATGCTAATATTTGAGTCTATAATAAACAACTCCTCATACAGAAAAAGAAGTAAAAATGTGAATTTGTGGTGACTGTGGTCAATGAAAATGTGGTTTCCTACATTATGATATACAGTTGGGACCAATAGTTAGTATGATGATAGAAGCATCCTTTTGCTGGATATTAACCAAGTGTCATTAGGCAAAAGCAATTGTGGAAGTAGTGGTAAGATGCTCACCTTGGTTAATGATTTGGAAAAAAATCTCTGGAGATTTAAAAGTAGGTGCTGTATATCCGTTTCTTTTATTGACTTTGATGCACTGTTGGAAATTGAAACCACTTCACATGAACAAAAAACAGTCTATTACAGTGGGATGGAGAAAAAGGCTTGGGTGAGATTAATATTTAAAGTACTCACAGCTGGTAAGTAGATTAAACTACAATAGTAGTAGACTGGTCTCAGCATCTTTCTTTATTTCATTTTTAGGTTACAAATGTTGGTCTTTATGAGAATATCTTAAGGTAATAGTACTGGAATAAAATTATATGATGGATTTTCACATTAATATCTTTCGATTCTCACAGATTTCTTAAGGGATCATTTTAATAATGGAGATTTTCTATCTTGTGATATCTACTAAGGAAGAATGTATAAAGATAAGATAAAATTACATAATTTTTCTGAGCTTTACTTTGTAACGAATTGAAGAATTACAACACGCAACTCAGAGGAATAAATTATATACACACTAAAATTTTCTGTTTCATTTGTATTATTTTTAGGGAAACACAAATTAAGAGAATTGGTTAGATCAGTTCATTCCTATTAGTTTTTTTTTTTTTTTTTTTGCTTTGAGTACAAGATAAAATACACGCTTTTAGCCTAATCCACTTAGTCTTGAAATATGAGTAAGGCATTGGAAAGTATCTTGAACAAGTAGTCAGAAAATCCGTGTTTTCTTAGTTTTGCCATTGACCAAATATGTGACCTTAGAAATTTACTGCATTTTTTTGGACCAAATCCACTCAACTCTAAATGTATTTTATTATTTGATATCTAGTTTCCTTCTGAAACAAAATCCCATGATTATATGTGATATGCTTCCATAACCAAGTTAAATCTCTATGTGTTGAGATTATATTTGTAGTGATTTTCTAAATCGTCTATTGTAAATATCAGGCAACAGTTAACTTTCTACAAGAATGTAATCACAATTTTGCCACCAACTCCCTAAAGTTAATTTTACATCACCAGCTGGTGATTTTCAGGTAGAATTAGAACTGTGGACCAGACAGTCCAGAAAGATATATACAAATATATACTTGAACATGTGTAAAGGTACATCTTAGAGATGTATAAAGCCTCTAGGATAATGGAGAAGAGCAGCAGTTACTTCCTGCCTCACATGATTCTAAAATTTACCATGGAGCGTTTAGAAACTGATGACATGTCAATGCTGCCTGAGGTTCCTTTAGTAGCTAAGGGGTAGCATTAGTCCTAGGGGTAATCATTCTGTAAGCTTGAACTACAACTATATGATCATAACTATTAATGAAATACATCAATTACTTTTTTCTTCTAAAACCTATAAGCAAATTATTTTCTTTTGGCTTTCAGTGAATAAATATTACAAACATAATGAATATATTACAAACATATGACTTTAGAAAGTTATGCAACGTATAGAAAATGATTTAATTTTTTCTTCATTATTTCTATATTACTCATTTAGTCCCTAAAATTGATTAGAAAACTTTTGTTCTATTTTTCAGGTTTCAAACATAACTCAAAGGTAGGCTGTCTGTATTCCCTGAAATATTCTATCTAGCTTTATAGAATATATAAATATTAGACGTCTCCATATCATGTCAGAGGAAGAAAACAAGTGTCCACATAGTTAGAGAGATTTATATTTAGTATCATGCCTATGTAATAATTTTTTAAGCTTTTTGACATTTTTCAAACTTACGAGTATTTTTCACTACCTTGAGGTTTCCCATCCCACTCCCCACTCCCCAAACTGTAGCTAAATAAAATGGCCTTCAAAATGAAAACTAGTATTTTGCTCTGACCACCCTTAAAACCAGGCAAGGCATATAACCCTAAGAAGAATTCACTGGTAAAATACTATGCCACAAGTCTCTATTTTAGCAAAAAGATAGAGATGGTTTGACACTGAGACCAAAATATAAAGTCGGTAAAGCACATTCTTCAAAGAAATACTGAGACGGGAAAGGAATTCACTTGGGAATGTGGTTCAAAAACATCACCAACTGAATCTGCTGATCGTATACCAAATTCCTCCTCTGCTGTGAAAAATCACTTGAAGTTGATCACGGTCAGTTGTTTAGAAATGTTCCCTTAATTCCTGAGTTGTCCCTGGGAATTTACTCTTGAAGAGATTACTTATTCTATTGACCTGATCTTAGGCTTTCCATGCTATATTTAATCCAAAGATATATGTTTTACCCTAATTTACCTATTATAATACAGGCAGCATGAAATTTTCCTGGTCCTTCACCTGAATGTGGGTCTAATGTCAGAAAGAAAAAGTACTTTGTGAGTTTTTTCTGTTTTCTTTTGTAATGTGTACCTCATTTGGCACACGTACAGAGAATTCATTCTTCATTTCTCTATTTGGGGACTTTAAAGATCAGGATTATGCTTTGTCTCCTTGCTCCTTTGTTTCCTGGAATTCTGAAGCACCTCTAGAAGAAAACTGGGTCGCTTGTTAGATTGAGTTGAAGAGCCTTAGGGATGCATTTTTCAAGGAAGTCTATTGGGTCTGCCTCTGCCCCTTCAGGCAGTCCAGTAATTCTGACATTCTAGTTCAAGATAATGTCTTAAAACTACTATCCCTCTTCTGGCACTGTAGAGCTCTCATGTTTGAACTGCTACTTTACCATTAGATTGAGTTTAAGTATCTGGGAGTGTCAGTTACGGTTCTTTATTTTTTGTTTTAGAGTCAAGGTTTACTGCTGGTTAATTTTAATTTAAAAAAGGAAACAAATATCAAAATAAAAAGTCAGCCTATTGTCACAGATGTAGTATGTAGTAGATTGGTTCTTTTCTAGAGCGGCTTCCTTGAAAATGTTAGACAAAAGTGTGTTTCTGTCCTTGACACTTACTCTTACCTCCTATATTTTGAGATCCTTTCTGTACCAAATACTTTTTTTTTTTTTTTTTTTTTTTTTTTTGCGGTACGCGGGCCTCTCACTGTTGTGGCCTCTCCCGCTGCGGAGCACAGGCTCCGGACGCGCAGGCTCAGTGGCCATGGCTCACAGGCCCAGCCACTCTGCGGCATGTGGGATCTTCCCGGACTGGGGCACGAACCCGTGTCCCCTGCATCGGTAGGCGGACTCTCAACCACTGCGCCACCAGGGAAGCCCTCAAATACTTTTCTTGATGTTTGGTGTTTCTAGAAGCTTTTCTACAGAATAAATTATACCTATGCATTTGGCGTAAGCTTTTCAAGTGCCATGATTCCATAGAAATATTGAGGGCAGCATTAACGGGCTATCACTGATACATCCTTTAGTTGGCTCCACCCTGTCTCCTCCTTCTCCCCTATTTGCAATTTTTAGATACATGGTCATAGAGGTCAAGTTAACCAAGCATAAGAATTTGTTCTACTACCTTTTCTTAAAGAATGAATGATAATCATCAATTTTGACTTATATGGAATTTTTGCATTAATCAATCTATTTCAGAATAAGGTTATTTTACCTGACAATATAAATGAACTTTAATTACCTGAACAGAATTATAGCTCAGTTCTTTGAATCACTGTGGTTTAGAACATCATTTCGCAGCCAAACAGAAACATGTTCCCAATCACTGAACTTGAATTATTGTTATGTAGCTTGAGGCTTGTATTAAAATCACTGAATAATTGCAATCATATTATTATAATCAAGTACAGGAACAGTAATTACAGGTTACAGTCACTTTAAGCTGCCCTGGAAGTCCTATATTCTGAGCATATGCATATTAAAAGTTTATGTTAGTGATAAAATTAATGAACAGAACTGTAAGCATTTGTCAGTAGGAAAGATGTCACATATCTTACCATATAGGGAGTCATGTTTTCACATTAAGGAAAACTGTGTGCCTAACATTATTTATTTTCTCTTGTAAGTTAGATAATAAATAAAAACTAAATTTCACAAGCTAATAATGGTTATTTTAGTATCTGACTTTAATAAATTTACCACATTTTTTTATGATGATTAATATTTGGGATTTTATTATTCATTTATTGGTTTAAAAAACAAAGAAAACTATGTTAATTTGTGTGTATTTTGTGTTCCCCAATGAAGTGTAATTGTACAAATCCTTGATAAAAGGCAAAGTTAAAAAATATTCCTTGAGATCAAAACTAGGAAAGAAAAAGTCAAAGAAAAAAATGCAATCTTTTTCAAATGATATGATCTTGTTTTGAAGAGACATAAAATGGAAAGGTATTTGATATTTGCTCATGTAGTGTATTAGAGGTATCCATCTTGTGTTAATATTCTGATTAAAAGACCAACCCTATTTAAACTTTAATAATCTTGTTCTTTTATTCAAACGATGAATATGGCATGAGAGATAGGAATTGTATTTTGATAGTCGGAGTCTAAAATTAGAACCTGAAGCTGAAAGCAGCGTAGAGCCCTAGGGGTCCAATCATGGGGAAATGGCTTCTACACACATGTGCTAACCACCGAATCATATTATTACACTTTCTGATTCACAGTGGCAATGGGGACAGAGTGAACATATGACCATAGAAATAAGTAGGACATATATAGCTGTGATTGGGAAGGGAAGTCAGAAGGGGAAAACGTGAAAAGGTTACGTGTGTAGGTGACTTCCAGGGAATTTCACTCCAGTTGCTCATCTCACTCATCACCAAATGAGCATCAAGACGAAATGACACTCTGTATGGATAAGATAGGCCCACAGACGAGGAGATGAATCTTGTGCCAGTTTCATAGGCTTTCTACACCCACCACGACAGACAACATAAGCCAGATAAAAGGCCAACCAAACACCCAGATGCTGTTGCTGGAAAATTACATACTGGAGCTCAGCATCTGGGTCTCACAGCAGCCAAGTTCACCCCACAGGTGGCCGTGGTGCTTGGCTCAGATATTGGGCCAGATAGAAAGGGGTGAGCACCACGGAACACACTAATCACCACAGTGAACAAGAAGACAGTAGAAAGCCAAGCATGAAGCTACCAATATGGTTTCAAAAGCATAAAACGATACTTCAGGATCCTAGACATAATGTTGACAGCAGGTTTTTCCTGTTTGGTGTAGAGATATGATTTAAGGGTCATTAATGTTGGGCCTGGGGTTATACTCTCTTACTGAGTGAAGGATGTCAGTCATAAAAGAAATTATAATCATAATTACCTTATGGATTACAATACCCTACACCTTTACATGTAGTTAAAAATCCCTAGGAGGATAGCTAAGCAGAATGAGGAGAGCCAGAGCCATTTGGTGTAAGAGCCTATATCAATAGGGTAAGAATATACCAAATCAATATACAAAACAGCATGTAAGATCAAAGATGGCAACAGGGTAATGAGTGAGCATTACAGACTCCACTGGTTTCACCTCAGGATTCTAAACCACATCAATTTATAGCAAACATGCACCTCACTATAGATTGTGTTCTTAGGAATCTGCAGCAATATAGCTCTGATGAGATGCTATGATGGGAATCTTGTGCCCAGGCTTATGAAGCTTGGTATGTAGATTTCAATTAATAAAGTAAATGAGTATTTTTCCAATCAGTGTGTTTCATTTCATGTGGTTTATTTTCCTTCTAATTTAGTGCTTTGTTTTCTAGATTCAGAAATATCTTAGACATATTTTATACATGTCTTTATTTTTAGATTGTTTTTGGCTTAAAAGGTATTTTCTGACTCATTAATAGGTAAGTGAGTACAACAGGGCATAATATGACATTTTTTAAGAATACCCTATTTAAGGAACTAAGCTGTTATTAGTCAAAAATATTAATACTGAAGTAGTACTGAAGTAATAGTATTACTATTACTAATATTAGTACTGAAGTAATAGTATATTTGACTCTGCATATAACTAGAGAAAAAGGATTCATTAAACTTCTTATCAAAATGATTATTTTTGCATATTAATTGTGATATGCAATCCTCTGAAATTTCATTTCTTAAATAACTATGTGGCTCTCCACTTCTATTTATTTTAATGCATTATATTTAAATGATTGCTTTTTAACACAATGTCTCTGATTTTTTAAAAAAATTTATAGGTGTATATATATAAATGAGTGAAGTATAAATATGGCTTAAAACATATGCTATCCTACTTTAGTCAGTAATTATGTTTTTCCATAATACTAGTATTATAATTGTAATTTAAATAATGTTGATAAAATAAAACTCTTCTTATGTGAAACCACAGCTTATACTCCTTTACAATTGCCAGCTTAGGCCAGTTGTACTCTGCAAGGGAAAGGATTACAAACTCAGTTTTCACCATTGTATCCCAATAGCCTAGCACCATGTCATGTGCCTGACACATAGTAGGAGCACCATAACTGTTTGATGAATGGATATGTCAATGACTCTTTTATTAAGGATAAGCACGATTTTTATGTCTATAGTTATATATTGAAAATGTATTCCCCAAGAGAGGCTGTTCTCAAACATTTCGTACTAGGACTCATTTATATTGTTAAAAAATGCTGAGACTTGCAAAGAGCTTTTATTTAGATAGGTTATTTCTATCCATGTCGATCAAGGTTATTTCTATCAATGTCTATCAATGCCTATCTGTATTAGAAATTAAAACTGACAAATTTTTGAAAATATTTTAAAATAATAAACTCATTAAAGGTTAACAAAATGTTTTATAGAAATAATTATATTTTCCAAAAGAAGTAATAGTGAGAAGAGTGAAATTCCTTTGTACTTTTGCAAATCTTTTTAATGTCTGGCTTACAGAAGATAGGAGAATTTATCTGCTTCAGCATCCAACCTATTGCAATGTTACTTTAAATAAAGTACATGAAAAAAATCTGGCCTCACATAGGTATACAATTGGAAAAGAGGACCTTGTGAGCCCTCTGAAAGGGTCTGAGAGACCCTCACAGTTCCTCAAACCGCACTTTGAAGATCACTGCCCTCGAGAATCTGCATTTAGATCTCACCAAAATTGATTTAGCCACATTTCATTCTGTGTTAACGGAATCAAAACTTATAGATCAGGAACCGAAAATTATTTTGTAAGAGTTCTAATAATTAAATGTTCGCAACATAAACTTACAGTCTTAATGAGAAATTGTACTATAAAACGTAGAGATGTCTTTAAATAATTATATAAGCTGATATTAAAAATAGTACATGGTAATGAGTAGCAGCTATTCTAGGTGTTTGGAGAACCAAACATAAACTATTATCTTGTTTACTGTTACTATCTCCAGATTTCTATCTATGTATTTATCTATAGGTAGACTGATTTTAGATACCTTTGAGGTTCTATTAGTTGGAAAATTTCCTCTTAAACTTTTAACAACGTCACTATGTTTTTAATTTAAATCTCCTAATTCTCCTGTTCAGAAATATACACAACCTGAAACTAATGCAACATGGTTGATCAAATATACTCCAATATAAAATAAAAATTTGAAAAAAAGAAATATACACAAAGAAAGTTTAGTAAGCAGGCTAGACATTTCAAAACAATATATACGCATCTCAATATAAAGTTGAAAAAGTAGACTATAATTACTTTCACCAAAAACACTTATTTTTAGAAATTTACTATATACCCTAATTATGTGTGTATTTTCTCATATATAAATATGGTACTGAAGATCAATTATGATGTTATGCATAATTTCATAATAATTCATTTAAAAATTATTCATTGAGAATGTCTGTGCCAGATACTATCAGGCACATAGTAGTCTTATCTGGGGATAAGACAATGAAGAAGACGAAAGTATTAGGCTTTGTGAAAATTATTTTCTAGTGGAAGAAAAAGATAATAACTTATCAAATAATAAATAATAAAATGTCATCAAAATTAAATACCATTTTACACTCATTTGTTGGTAAAAATTAAGAAGTCTTATGATACTATTAGAGATGAGGTGGGCTGAAAGAATATCTTAAAAACAGCTGGTAGGAGTGTAAACTGGAAGACATTTTGGCTTTGCTTTGTAAAGTTAAACATAACCTATGACCCAGTAATTCTATTTCTAGGTACATACTCAAGAGAAACTTTTGCACATTTGCACAAGGACATATATATATATATATATACACACACACACACACACACATATATATATATAAATGTGCAGAGAAATACTGTTAAGCATAGCAGAAAATTGGAACCTACTATAGACAGGAAAAAATTGGTAAATTTACACTGTGAATTATTACACAGTGCAGGAAAGAAACGAATATGGATACCTGTAACAACATGGCTAGCCTGTACTTGAGCATAGGAAGTGGGTCACAGAAGGTTACATTCAGCATAAAGGCTTTCTTAAAAATTAGGAACAATTAAAAATTATTGTTCAAGCATATATGTGTGTATGTATGTATTTAGGCAAGATAATGATAAACACAGAATTTAGGATAGTGGCTAGGTGCCTCTGAGGAAAGCAGAAGGATTGAGAGAGAAAGAGCACGTTAGTGGAAGTTGGTTTTAGTGTTTTAGATCTAGGGGTTGGATGTTGGGTTCAAGGGTGTTCATTATATCCTGAATGAATGAATGAATAAAAATGAGGACCATGCAAGGACCCAAGATGGCAATGTGTTAAAAAACAAGGATTATTGTTAACGTAATTTTGTGCTCCTGAAATTAATGTGTGTGTGTGTGTGTGTGTGTGTGTGTATGTGTGTGTGTGGGCATGAGACACATACACACTTTTTTTCAGGTAGTATTAAGTATAACAAAGCAAAATAAAATAGGATGCAGAGATAGAAACCTATGAAGTATTTTTATATTGGATATGCACATACATGTGAATGTTTGTATATATAAACACATTCACGTAGTGGGACAGCTCTGTCATACAACACTATTCTCATGTTACTGAGTAAACAGCATGATGCTGTGTTGATTCTGCCATGTCTCACAGTGCAGTATTAGAAAGTGAAAATCGTGGACTTAGTAGTTAGACAAGTGTGGAACAAAGTTATCTATATTTGCTTGTTTGCTTGGGTAGCCAGGACCAAAGTTTTCCTACTGGAATTGTGTTTTTGTACAACACTTGCATTTATTTTTAAGATCTTTGTAGTATTCACTACAAAGTCCTGTGAAAAATTATGTCTTCTGTAAGGGTATTTTTGAGGCTGCTGCTAAATTGTACCTTGTTTTCTTCGTGGGAATCTCAAGTCAGGGGGAAACCAAATGATTTTAGGAAGAGAAATATTTCTCTGTTCTTGAGCAATTTGTGTTTTATCTTAGAGACATGGGGAACTATGCAGCTAAATTTGTGTTTTCAGTTTTCTTGTGTTCATTATTGAAATGCAGAGCTAACTTGGAACTATATCTGTAGCAAATATATAATCTCTCTTTGAATTCATTTTTAAACCACATTTCCATCTCATCTATTTGTATTTTTCTTTTTTACCCTTGCTTTTAAGGTACTCTACTTTATTCTGTTAAACCAAACTCATTTGATTCTAAAAATATAAATACTTGGAAAATAGCCAATAACTTTATCGGTTATTATGTCTGTAGCACAAAGCTATTTTGTCCTCCTTCCCTCCATGCAACCATTGTGCTAAAGAGACTCTTATTTCATGTGTATATGTGTAGGGACGACCCCCCCCCCAAGAGGTGTGACTCAACCAATCAATTAAGGTAACTAAAAATAGGCTAAACAAAGGCTCAGTTTGATGTGAAAATTTATCATTTGTCTAGGAGTATATTTGCTCAATACAGACTGTCAATCTATATAGAAGGGGGAGAAAATTAACTGTAAATAAAGCCTCAGTTAATATAAACTGAAGAGCAGTTGTAGTCTTCTCAGTACTGAGAAACTAGTATATTCTACAGAATATCTCCTCAGAATGGCTTAGAACTTGCAACTCTTTTCCCTACACATAATATAGAGATTTCTCAGAGATGACACCAAAGTTTTTTTTAAATTACATTTGTGATTTTCATATTTATGCTCTTTCCCTGAAACTGTAAAAATAATTTTCTTGACCTCACTCAGAAAACACATTCTCAATCTTCAGGTTTTCCTTCAAAAATTATAATAGCAATACTTTACATTTTAAGAACACCATTGTTTTCCTTTTTAGAGCTTTCTTCCAAAGAGCTCAAAGCATCGCAAAGTGCTCTCAAGGAAGTTATATTCACGTTTCCCTTCCTTTGATCACTATGATGAAATGCAACCACCTCTCTGGTGAAATACAGCCACTGCTTATGACAGTGAATAACAATTCCATACAATTCATGAGAAATAACATACCCAATTAAAACTGTAAAGGGGGCTTAGAAAGACAGACTTTAATTAGCGAAGCTGGAATGTGGCCAAGCAAAAAAAAGTACCGTGAAAAGTGGTCATGACCTCATTTTAACACTGTCTTATTCAGAAGACCACATCTAGAGTAGCCCATTGCATCAGGCTGACTTGGGGCACTGATTGATTCAGCCCTGAATAAATGGGAACAATGTCACATACTTAATCATCATCTGCATTTATCAAAGTGGTCAAAGATTTTCCTAGACGAACCTCCTCCATCAGTTAACGACCCTGTGCATGTCCATTCATGAGTCAAGGAATAACACCAGGCCTATCCCTCCCCTTTTATAACTATTTTTTGACAATATGGTGTTATCAAGTACCAAAAAACTACACAAATTTCTATATAATATTGTAAGATAAAAGACCAATGGAATTTCAATGTGAACATTAGCTATTCAAAGGCAACCATCCTTAATTCTAAAAATAACTTTTCTAGAAATGTCAGAAGTTAAATATCACCAGTTCCTCAATCCAGTCACCCAGACTCATTAATTTCATGCCCACAGAATGTAGAGTAGCAGGGGGTAAAAAAATAAAAACAATTAAAGAAAAGACTTATATTGCACCAATTCTTTTAAACACAGCTCAGTGATAATATTATTTGATTTAGAGAGGGTTTCCTAAGTTGATTTTTCTAAACTGGAAGTACACACTGGCACCTAATCTGTATTTAACATTCTGTATTGTTGGATTTTTGATATAATATTGGGTTTTATGTTCTCCCAGAAATTGCTGTGGATGAACTCGTTTTCATGTTTGTTTCTTGCATGCTTCCATGACAAGGATGTCAAGGATAGACTTATAGAAAGCATTTCAAGCAGCTTTGTCCCCAGCAATTACTTCTCTATTTCCCCATTCAGTTCTCCCACCACAATGGAGGAGTGGGCTGGTAATATTGATGGTTGACGTTCATCTCCATTGACCTAAATTTGCGACTATATTAAAGTATCCACACTTCACAAACCAAAGCATTTGTTTATGTAATGGAAAAGTGGCCCAAGATTTACATTTAAGTTTTATTCCTTAAAAAAAGTTTAAAGGCACCTGTAGCTTTCAAAAATCTCAAATTATAGTCAACTGTTAAGAGAATTGACTTAATGTTTTCTATGTCTGTAGTAGAAAGCTGTTCTTTCCCCTTTCTTTCCAGCATTTCTTTTCTCTTCTGGTAACAGTACTGACTCCCCTGGGTTCAAGGGTTGCTAGTCTGTACAAGACCACTCCCATCAAGGATTTATGCATATGACCCAGTCTTGACCAATAACAATCTTTCTCCAGGGCAGCTTGCTATTTCCCTATGGATAACACATTATAAGACTGTTGTCTTGGGATAGTTAAGCAGTCCTGGCTTCTGCCACCCAGTAAGCCTTCAAGGGGTGAAGAGATGTAAAGAGAAAGAGGGATAGACCCAGAGAAGTCCTTGAACCTAGGCTATAATGAGGCCTTTTGCGCTACAGTTTTCCATGTCTGATTGCCAAGCTGATAGATTCTACTTTAGTATAATTTGAACTGGGTTTATACCATGTGAAGCCAAGAATACTGACCCAAAAATAAATTGTCTGTAAATTATGAACAGTCACTGTGCTAGGACTGGGTATCCAGAGCTGTACTGCAGTGCAACGTTAAAGAGATGTCATCACGGCCCTCATGATGTTAACATACTTGCAAGGGAGGTAGGAGATGAACAGATAGTTAATGATAAAATAGAACATGTTAATAAGAAAATGAACATGGATGATGGAAAACAGAAGAACATACTTAGATAAGATGGTCAAGGGAGCTCTCATTCCAAGGGTATTAGAACTAACATTTTACACAAAGTAACTTTAAAAATATGTTTCATTCAGATCCTTTCCAAGTGTAGTTTTAGACTTTTAAAGTGTTTTTTGCTTTTACTGATAATTAACAATGATGATACAACCAATAATAAGTAACATTTATTGACTCCCCTTATGGTTATCACTGGATAACTTTTCAATCTTTTATCCCATATAATCTTCAAAATTATTCTGTAAAGTGAAAATTATCATCATCACAATTTTACAGCTGACGAAATGGAAGCATTCAGATATTAAATACTAACTAGTAACCAGAAGAGACAGTGCTCAATCTCCATAAATGTTAATTCAGAGCGGGCATCCTTCACCATGACCCTATTGACAATCAAGTTCAAGCATTGCAGGTGTAAATAATGTATTGATAGAAAGAGAAAAATCCCTTTCCCCTTAGCATTCTCTTTTCCATTAAGATAAACATTCTTAAGCATCTGGTACATGTATTATTTTCCTGTACATGTAAAACAATGCTCTTTAATAGCCTATCATGGTATTATAATGCATACCATATATTCTTAAGACATGCCTGCAATTAACTTTCTCCCAAAGGTGATATTTGAGATAGTTTTTTTATTTTTAAAAAGTTTATCCACCTTGAATTTTTTTCTATATTTGCACAAAATTGTATACAATCATACCATTCTTTCTTTATACTAAAGGTTAATATACTTGAATTCTTATAGTGATAAGACTTTCTCCACAACCCAGTTTGCTCCTAACTAATCCTTTCTTAGCTAACTTTTGCCACTACCTCAGCATCAGGAGGGAAGTTGACCCAATAGCAACAACACTTTGGAATTAAGTAAAACTTTTCAACTAGGAAGATTAGCATCTTCATTTATTCCCAGTCATTCCTGATACTTCAATGATCAAGTGTGTGAGGTACATCTACCTCTAACCTCTCAGACTGCATGAAAGAAGAAAGTAAACAGAAACCATAACTATTTATGGAGTCCCTACAGTGTGCCACTCACACATGCTGGGCCCCGGAGACTCAATGGCAGATAAGGTCAATGGGTTTCAAGCCTCAAGGAACACTCCATATGAAGACAAAAGAGAACCATCTCCCTACGATTTCTGTTATTTTGCCTGTTGTAATTACTAAAATTCAGGAAAAGAGGACAGTGTCACTACTCTTTCCCTTTCTGTCTTCTCATGACTGGGACTAAAGCTACTCGCAATTTTTTTTTTTTTTTTTTTGCGGTACGCGGGCCTCTCACTGTTGTGGTCTCTCCCGTTGCAGAGCACAGGCTCCGGACGCGCAGGCTCAGCGGCCAGGGCTCACGGGCCCAGCCGCTCTGGGGCATGTGGGATCCTCCCGGACCGGGGCACAAACCTGTGTCCCCTGCATCGGCAGGCGGACTCCCAACCACTGCGCCACCAGGGAAGCCCCACATGTTTCATTTTTAAGTTCATGGGCAAGTAGAGGTTTATTGCTACTTACATATCCCAATTAAATGAAACTGTAATTTTAAATACATGATCACTATCACTTGATCAAGTGCTCATCAGTGAGAAGAACAGAGCAGAACTGAAAACATCTGTATTCTAAATGCATGTCCACCACTAGCCACTTCTGTGACCGTGGGCTTCAGTGCCTGCAGGTGTAAGATGAGGCAGTGCGCAGGAATTTGGGGTGCAAAGACACTTCCCAAACCTAAATATAGAATTTTAAATCAGATTACTTTAGTCTCATACAACTGGACAGTCTATCAGTGCTGTTTCTAAATCTGCAGATAGCAGCAGTAAGAGTAATGCTGTAGGGAATTAAGTTGTATCCACTCATACGTTCTATGAGTTTATGGACCCATATTAGAGAACAAGATTATTGCATATATTAGAGTTGGTTTCTATAAACAAGTAAAATCAGGGCAATAGGATTTGGAAACAACCTCTGATTCCATTTCTTTTGGCTTCCTGATTTTTAGGTTTGTTTACTAGGTACCAAACACAACTTAAAATTAAAGTAATAATTTAGAAGTTATTGCTTTAAGGCAAAGGAAGAAAAGGGTCTCTGCGGGGAAGTGTTTCTCTAGAGTCTTCCTAATACTGATTAACACTAGTTTTTGAAATGTTAATTAGTTTTGAGCTTAACAGTTAGTCATTGTCTAAAAGGGCACGGAGCAAAACTTTTTCAAAGTTTGGACTAAGGAGTATTTAACTCCTTAACGCCAAAGACTGGCCATTTACTTCATTGCTGCCCACTGAACCATGAGAATGCCAGGGCTGATTAGCTGTGGTGATTAGCAGACTGACATTAGGACTAGAATCACTTGTCATTTGCTTACATTGATAAAAGTTAGATGTTTTTTTAGGTATTCTATCAGTGCAATGTATTCCATTTAGTACTATTATGGAATGCATATTTTAAAAACTTATCAACTATGAATAGGTGTAATACAATGTATACATTTTTAGAATAAGATCTAAAATTACTATGCTGTATTTCTGTGATTGTGTTTGTCATTTAATTGGTATAATGGTAGAAAATAGAGCTTGTTTTTTAGGCTGTATCTTAGAGACTATATTTATTATTCCTTCTATATCTGTGCCATCTTAATTTCACAGTTTCCTATTGCTTCTCAGTAGAGTAAAACACTCTTAAAAGAACATTCATTAAAATCTTCATGAACAGAAGAATTCTTATGGGGAAATATGGCATTCTAGAAAACAGCTACAGTCTGAAGAAGACAATGGAAATTGGAAAAGTAGAAAGAAATATTTGCTTTACTCAGAACTGTTTGTCTATATAGCAAAAATGTCTATAGGTCTAGCTGATCATATGTATAAATTCAATATTGTTTACTCCATTTTACTACTCAGGAACAGAGATTTGAGAAATCTGCCCAAAGTCTTAGAACTCAATGACAGAGCTTGTATTTGAAAATGTTCTTTCTACTACTATCATCTTCATTTTTTCTTCCTTTATTATTTCTTCATTATTACTTAAGCACAAATAGGTAGGGCCTTTTCTTTAACATTTAAATATAACTCAACTTCGTTAACTGTATTTGAGACAAGAATCTAGTCTTACACAGTGAAAACTCTACATGGAATGCAATATTATATTGTAGAAGATTCTGCTTAAGTATTTACTTAAGCATTTAAACTATGAAAAGCTAGTAAAATGTTAAAAAATAAGCTGTGCTTGAGATTATAGTAAAGGACTGAAGGACAAATAAATCCAGGTGGAAAAAAATTGAGAACAGTCTTAATGCTGGGAAGGCACATGATGTAACCTAAGGACACAAGTAGGAGGAAATAAAGGAATGACCAGAGTAGATGATCATCTAATGAGAGTGATATTTGTAAAAGACTATTCTGGATGTGGGTCTAGACTTTTCTCAAAAGCCGTGATGGAGAGAACGAGGAAAACCAGAAGTAGGGCTGCGCAGGGAAAACTGAAGCAGAAGAGTAGGAATAAAAAGGAAAAAATGAATCTTAGAAATGTTGTAGGGAAAAAATCCTCAAATTTATTTTTAACGATTGCCTTCTTACGTAAGCACTCTTAATAATGTTGGCTTTTCTTTATTACCAAGTCACATGAGCGGGAATATTTTTTTAAATCACTGTCCTTAAGCTTTTCTTTGGCACTATCGCCTCTTCCCCAGTTCCTCCACAGTCTTTTGAATTTATTTATGGTTCTTTCCTTCTGTAGCTATTGATATGCACTGTTCTTTATGGTACAATTCTGCGCTTGCATTTTGGTCTACTTGTATTTTTCTCAGCCATATGTGATATTTGGGTAGATTTGTTAACATTCACTTTCATTCTCATAGCATTAATAAAGGTGCTGCAGAAACCGAACCAAGCATGAGAGCTGGTCCATGGAGCCCAGCAGTATAGGTGGCACCCCCAAATTAAGAGACTTGATGGACTGTAGTTAAACTCTTCTTCAGGAATTGCTCCAAGCTGAGAAGCTTAGAGAAAGAAAAAGTCAAATGACGCTCCACAGAGCAACATGATGGTGTTACTTCAGCTTCTACAATCTTGTCAATGAATTTACAAATCACATTACTTATGTTTGTGGTAAGCTATGACTTATAACAAGTCTGCTATTAATGTCCAAACTTTTCAGCTGGAGTTGGATCGGAAAACCATTACAATGACCAAGTTACTCAATTACCTAAGTAAGCTATAACCAACCTTCACACCACATTAATAACAATTTTCTGAAGTGTCTTTTTAATTTACACCAAACATGTTCTTCTTTCACAGCAATTAAATCTATTAACTCACAGTTTGTTGAGTTTAAAATAACGTAAAGAAATAACGGTATACTAGCAAATCTGTATAAGGGCATGAGTGTGTGTGTGTGTGTGTGTGTGTGTGTGTGTGTGTGTGTGAGTGAGAGAGTAGGGGGAGGGAAAGACAGTAATTATATGCATAATCACATGATTATTTGAATATTCCTTTGATTTTACAAAATCCTTTTTATACAGTTCTCATTATTAAACAAATATTTCAAATAACTCTTTTTATCCTCAGTTGGATAATTTTCTGATCATTCTTATATTTACTATTACTGGAACCAAGTATATATGTAGTGAGAAGACTTTGCCGTCAAAGCTGAGTCTGAGTGAAGGCTCTGCTACTCATGTTTATGTGACCTTGGGCAAGTGACTGCTTCTCTCATCACCATCTGTACCACAAAGATAATAGCAGTGGATTCTATAAATGCAAGTGGGAAAAAAGTTCTGCATACAGAGGTATATGCTGTCTGCCTGGAATAAGGCTGCCCACTCTCTCCTAAGACAGTGACTTTCATCATCCAGAAAGTCACCAATCTGCTGTCCAACCTACTCTTCTCAATACCTCCAAAGCACATTGCCAGGATGAAGGTACATTTTCCAAGCTCATGAAGATTTGAATAAAGCCTCATATTAATTGAGAAATAATCAACACAGGGAACCAGAATATTCTTGGTTTAGACAGTATGCCCAGACAATTTCCTCTTATGGACAGATTTATATGATTACTTTCATAAGAATATTAATTAATTTACAATGAAACTAACAGCCATAGATCCCAAGCAGAGGGGGCTAGATGATTCTTTTCATGTCTGCAGATATAAAGTGGAGCAAAATAATCATTGGGAAATTCCTTTGTAAGTCTGGAATCAAAACAAAGGGGAACTAATTAGAGTGAGCAAGTGTTCTAGCATCAGCATGATAAGAGAGCATGATAATGTATCCCATCTCTCAGTAGAGATGACTTTAATAATATTGGTAACTAACAGTATAGAACACTTATGTGCTAAGCACTGTTAAAAGCATTTTATATGAATTAGCTCATTTAATATTTATAAGAACCCCCGTAAGACGTTCTATTATTATCTCCATTTTATAGTGAAGAAACTGGTACAGACTGGTTATTTAACTTGCCTAGCATCACAAAGAAAAGAAGAAGGAACTTGCCAATGGGGCCTAAATTCTCACTATCTGGTTAGAATGAGTTTATTTTCTGAAAAGTTTGGGAGGTGGGTCCTGCCAATCTTTGCCCATGATTCTCATTTTCAATATTCCCCCTGATATTCACTTCTCCTTCAAGTTCTCTACAAAAGTGGCATTCAGATTTATATCTGAGGGAAAAGAAAGCAGCAATCACACAAATATCCAGGAAAAAGCCCTTGAGGCAAGAAAGAATAGTAAGTATCAAGACACTGTGGGTGCATTAATCTATTTGATTCACAGCCAAACACTGCAGAACTGGGAACTTCTTTCCTGGTATAGCTCTACTGCGATCTCAGTATTTTACTATCAGAGGGAAATCATAATTATTTCATTTGGTTGCAGATTCAGGGTGGTTGCAGATATGAAACTAAGAGGCAATACCAGAAGTAGTTAAAAGATCTATCTATTATATAGGTGCTGCAATCAGACCCAGTTAGAATTCTGTCTCCACCACTTACTAGCTCTCTAAGTTTGAATTAAATTCTAATGACTCTAAAATTGAATTTCTCATGATAAAATGGAGAAAATATCAACCTCAGAGGACTATTGTGAAGATAAATAATCTACATAAAGCCCCGAGTTTAACATCCGACACGTAGTCAGTGTTCACTATAGGGCAGTTTCTCCTTCTCCCCGTGCCAGGTTAACTAGCTCCCTCTCACTTTCTCAGGAACTTGCTCCTGAATCTTCCAACTTCCCTTTCCTACTGTGTCATCTCCATAGACATTCAGGAGCCCAAGCAGTTCTAAAGAGACAAAGGAACCATCCAGACCCTACATTAACCTCCAGCTACAACTCACCTCTTTGCTACACTTGAGGTAAGTATTGAAAGGCATTATCTACTCACCTTGCCCTCCGTCCCCACTGTAAGTCTCCTACCCTCTCTATGCCAACTTGACATTTCGCACATGTACCGCTCCACTAATTCTGCTCTTGCTGAGGCCACAAGATGATTCCATGTTGCCTAAAAAAAATTCACTATTTGTTGTTGCCAGAACATTTTAACACAATTTGACATAGCTAGGCATTGTCAACTTTCTTTCCTCACCCATTCACCTCACTCATTTCCATAACTCTATAGCCCATCTGTACTCCAGTGTGTCCCAATGTTATGTTTGCAGCCAAAAGTTTCTCTTGAGCCTACACTCAAGTATCTGCCTACTTCTTAGCTAACCTGTTTTTAAATATAATCATGTCCTATGCTATAACTTTGACCCATCTCCGAAATTTGCGTTTTTTTTTTTTTTTTTTTTTTTTGCGGTACGCGGGCCTCTCACTGTTGTGGCCTCTCCCGTTGTGGAGCACAGGCTCTGGACGCGCAGGCTCAGCGGCCATGGCTCACGGGCCCAGCCGCTCCGCGGCATGTGGGATCTTCCCGGACTGGGGCACGAACCCGTGTCCCCTGCATCAGCAGGCGGACTCTCAACCACTGCGCCACCAGGGAAGGCCCACTGCTCCTTTTTTATATCAGCAAATATCACCTTCATTTGTATCACCTGCCAAAGCCAGACACTTAAATCATTTTCTTTTTTCAAAAATCAGCTTTTGGTTTTGTTGATTTTCTCTAGTCTCCTGTTTTCAATTTCTTTGATTTCTCCTCTAATTTTGATTATTTCTTTCCTTCTCCTTGGTTCAGTCTTAGTTTTCTCTTCTTTCTGTAGTTTCTTAAGGAGGAAGCTAGGTTATTAGCTTAAGATCTTTTCTCTTTTGTAGTATATGCATTTATTTTCCCTTAAAGTTTCACTGCATCCCACAAATTTAATGGAATGTTTTTATTTTCATGTGGTGTAAAATATTTTTCAATTTCTCTTGAGACATCTTTGATCCATCAGTTTAGAAATGTGTTATTTACTTTCCAACTATTTGGGATTTCTCAATTATCTTTGTTAATTAATTTATTGTGTAATTCCATTATGGTCTGAGAACAAATATACGTTGCATGATTACCATTCTTTTAGGTTTGTTAAGGTGTATTCTATGACCCAGAACATTCTTGGTGAACGTTCTGTGTAAATATAAAGAGAAAATGACTTCTGCTGTTGTTTGATAAAGAGGTCTAGAAATAAATGTCAATTAGATTAAGTTGATTGATAATACTGTTGAGTCACTTATGTATTTACTCATTTTCTGCCTAATGGATCTGTTAAGTAGTGACAGAGGGATTGAAGTTGTCTACTGTATTAGTTGATTTGTCTATCCTCCTTTCAGCTATATCAGTTTTTGTTTCATATATTTGGCTGCTATGTTGTTTAGGTGCATACATGCTCTATTTTAAGTTTATTGTTAAGATTGTTGTATCTTCTTGGAGAATTAATCCCTTTATCATTATGTAATGCCTCTCTTTATTCTAGATACTTTTCTTTATTATGACATCTACTTTGCCTGGAATTAATATAGCTACTTCATTTTTCTTTTAATTCATGTTACCATGGTATACCTTTCTCTATTACATTTTTCACTCTTTTGTCTCTTTGAATTTCAGTTTAGGAAGTTTCTATTGGTGTATCTTTAAGGTCACAGATTTTTTACTCAGCCATGTCTAGTCTACTGATGAGTCCATCAGAAGCATTCTTCTTTTCTGTTACAGTGTTTTCTTTAATAGTAAGTATTTCCTTTTGATTAATTTTAGCTTTCATCTCTCTGCTTACATTACCCACTTGTTCTCCCATGTTGTTTATTCCTTCCATTAGACCCCTTAAAATATTAATAATAGTTATTTTAAACTTTCTGTCTGGTATTTCCAAGACCTATGTTATATCAGAACTGGTTCTGATGATTGCTTTGACTCTTCAAACTATTTTTGTTTTGCTTTTGCCTTTAGAATTCCTTATGATTTTGAAGTTGTTGCTGAAAGATGGCTACATGTCGGACAATAAGAACTGAGATAAATATGCCTCTATTGTGAGAATTAGGCTAATCTGGCTAGATATTCTTGTACCTATAGCTGCCAGAGGCTTCAATCTCCTCTAATGTTCTTTTATGTCCCTGCTCTCAACTTTGGGCTTCTCCAAGTGGTCTTCTTTACTTTTAACCTTTCTTGGATGATTTTATTTAAAATATTTCCTGCAGACAAAATATATTTTTTGTTTTAATCTACTTTGACAGTGTCTGCCTTTAATTCATGCATTTAGATGATTACACTTAAGACAATCATGGATATAATTAGATTAATATCTACTATGTTTGTATTCCAATTATGCATATGTTATACCTTTTGAAACTGTCCCAGTCTTTGTAAGTTCTATCCCGGTTTTTTTTTTTCCATCTTTTAATCTAATCTATCAAAAATATTACTAACTCTATCTTCAAAGTCTGTTTTGCCCAGTTTTCTTCTTTCTACCCTCAGGATCATAGCACAGTCTCAAACCATATACATCTCTTATTTGGTTTACTACAACAGCTTCTTAACTGAATTTGTCCTCTTGTACTATCATTCCCCATCAATCCTGTTTTGTGAAAAAGGGTTAGAATAATTGTGTAAAAGTGTGAACTGTTCTGCTTCTAAGACTCCTTTGGGGCTTTCTGTTTCTTTTAGAATAAGATAAAAAACCTGTAGACTTTGTCCTCTCACTACACTTAATTTCTTTTAAAAAAAAAAAGACATAAGTCCAATCCCATACCATCTTTCAGCTCCTCATATCCACTAAGGTATTTCCTTCATCTCTACTTTAACATATTTTTTCTTCATTGATTACTAAAATAGTATCTTTTATGTAGGTTTCAACTCAAATATTTCACAGAAAATTTTATTACTCATTTATTCCAATAAAAAAATCTGTTATTTTTCTGTATACACCTATCATTGTTTTTAATTATTCATGTAATAAAAAGCTTTGTTTAATATCTGCATCCTCAAACTGTTCAGATGTCACAAAATCAGGCAATGTCTGGTATTTGATGTTTTTTAAGTTTATAGTGGCTTATTTTTTATTGAAGTATAGTTGATTTACAATATTGTGTTAGTTTCAGATGTACAGCAAAGTGATTTGGGTTATTATAGGTTATTACAAGATACTGAATATAATTTCCTATTAATCCCATACTCCTAATTTATCTCTCCCCAACTTTCCCCTTTGGTAATCACAACTTCATTTTCTCTATCAGTGTGCTTCTGTTTTGTTAATAAATTCAGTTGTATTATTTTTTAGATTCCACATATAAGTGACATAATGTTTGTCTTTGTCTGTCTGTCTTACTTCACTTAGTATGGTAACACTCCCTGACACCATATGCAAAAATAAATTCAAAATGGATTTAACAACCTAAATATAAGACATGACACCTTAAAATTCCTAGAAGAGGACATAGGCAAACTTTCTGACATAAATTGTAGCACCATTTTCTTAGATCAGTCTCCCAAGGCAAAAGTAAAGGTAAAAATTTAAAAATGGGACCTAATCAAACTTAAAAGCTTTTGCAGAGCAAAGGAAACCATAAACAAAATGAAAAGACAACCTACGGACTGGGAGAAAATATTTGCAAACAATGCAACTGATAAGGGCTTAATCTCCAAAATATACAAATAGCTCATACAACTTAGTATCAAAAAAACAACCCAATCAAAAAATGGTCAGAAGACCTAAATAGACATTTCTCCAAAGACATACAAATGGCCAAGAGGCTCATGAAAATGTACTCAATGTTTATGCTCAACACTGCTTATTATTAGAGAAACTCAAATCAAAACCACAATGAGGATCACCTCACACTGGTAAGAACTGCTATTATGAAAAGTCTAGGGACTTCCCTGGTGGCTCAGTGGTTGAGAGTCCACCTGCCAATGCAGGGGAAATGGGTTCAAGCCCTGGTCCAGGAAGATGGCGCAGAGCAGCTAAGCCTGTGAACCACAACTGCTGAGCCCGTGTGCCACAACTACTGAAGCCCGTGCACCTACAGCCCATGCTCCACCACAGGAGAAGCCATTGCAATGAGAAGCCTGCACACCGCAATGAAGAGTAGTTGCTTGCCGCAACTAAAGAAAGCCCATGCACAGCAGCGAAGACCCAACATAGCCAAAAATAAATACATAAATAAAATAACTTAAAAAAGAAGTCTATAAATAAATTCTGGAGAGGGTGTGAAGAAAAAGGAACACTTCTGCACTGTTGGTGGGAATGTAAATTGGTGCAGGCCCTATGGAAAACAGTATAGAGTTTCCTTAAACTAAAAATAGAGCCACTCCTGGGCATATGTGTTGAAAAGATCCAGTGATCTCACTCTTGGGCATATGTGCTGAAAAGACAGAAACTCTAATTTGAAAGATACATGCACCCCAATGTTCATAGAAGTACTATTATAATATCCAAAACATGGAAGCAATCTAAGTGTCCATCAACAGATGAATGGATAAAGAAGGTGTGGTATATATACACAATGGACTATTATTCAGCCATGAAAAATGAAACATTGCCATTTGTAGCAACATAGATAGACTTTGAGAATATCATATTAAATGAAAGCAATGTCTGTTTTGTTCACTGCTATACCCCCAACTTTCTGATATTATGCTTGTCACAGGAAGGAACTCAATACATATTTAGAGAACAAATTAAATGTAACATCATTACCATTTAATGACTTGAAAAATACCTAGGTTATTTTTTCCACAAAAATTTTCCACAAAAATGTATGTCTAGGTTATTTTTTTCCACAAAAATTTTAATTATATCTGCCTCTTTTCAAAAAGTTTCAGACAGCAAAAGAACATATGTGGGCATCCAGCTGTAAATGGTACACCAGAGGAGGAAAAGATGGTGTGGTATGACGTATATAAGCCATCAATTAGGAAGCAGAAATAAGAGCAATTTATCCTACAGCTAGAGTTTAGTCAACATGGATAGGTAAATTTTGATCCTGATTTGGTGGTAAATAATAGCCAATGGGAAAAACTAAAGATGGTGACATCAGTTCCCACTTTGGTAGTTTCTTCAGCACAGTTTTACAATAGAAGAGAGATCTATTCCTGTGTACTGCTTAGAATACCATTCATTTGCATGAAAAGTCCAAACTGGAAGATTTGGAATGACTATTTAATGTTAAAGATTGAATAAAAAGACTTCTGTTTCTAACAAAATGTGGAAGTATATTCAAGAAATTTTCAAGGGGGAGGGAAGGAAACAAACTGCTGGTTAGAGAAAAGATATTTCTAAATGCGCGGAGGAGCTGTCAGAACAATAAAGAAAGTGGTTGGGGGCCAAAGGCAACAAGAAAGCCCAAAACCAGGGAGGTAAAGAGTAATGGTGTTTGCCCTGGAGAATATGCCAATCTCCATCAACCTAGCATCTGTGTCCACACAAGCACAGAAATCAGGTTTGGAACCATAGCAAGAGATAAAGAAAAACTTGGGAAATACAGCATAATACTAGACTACAGAAGGGCAACAACCCCAGTGAATCAACTAGTTAAAAACCTGCCAAAAAGAGGAAATGGTAGAAATACTTGCCAGTCTTCCAAGAGAAATTCTAAGCAGTCACATGAGTTTGGGTTCATGATTCGTATTAACTATTTGGCAAGAAAAATAAAGTAGAAATGTAAATACTTCCTGAAAATTAAAAAAAGGAAAAATCTCTTTAAATCTGGTGTCAGAGTTCCCATAGGTAAGAAAACAAAGGACATGCACTTATAATCAAATATTACCCCCAAACCCCAAAACCTGTAAATAATAAACCACTATATAATTGAGAATCAGCTGAAACAAGTAAACAAAACCAAGAAACTCCAAAAAAGACGTCAGACCTAAATAATGACAAATAATGGGATAAGAAGGCATTTAATATAATTAAAGAAATTAAGCAAGATACTGGAAGAATAATGAAGAACAAGAGACTATAAAAATGACAAGGCGTGTATCACTACATGATATTCTTGCCAAAATGTTTAAATTAAATTGAGTCGTGAGGAAATAATCAGAAAAAGCCAGATTGTTCAACATTCTACAAGACAACTATATCTGATGCTTCAAAAATATCAATGCTATGAAAGGAAAAAAAAAGATAAAAGGTATAGTTCTGGATGAGAGTACCTCAGCCTCAACACTATTGACATTTGGGGCTGGATAATTCTTCCTTGTGGGAGATTTCCCCTGTACATCGTAGCTGTTTAGTAGCATCTCCATTCTCCACCCACTGTATGCCAATAGTTCTCTCCCCACCTCCCACAAACCTGGACAACCAAACACATCTATGAACGTTGTCAAACGTCTCAGAGGACAAAACTGCCCCCACTGAGAAGCACTGTTTCTAGGTTAAAGATAGTAAAGAGAAATGACAACCAAATATAATGCATGATCCTTGACTAGGTCTTTGATTAAAAGTTTATAATGTACAATTTGGATATAATTTGAAAATCCTGAATATTGATTATAAATAAGATAGTATTACACTAGTGTTAATTTTTTGGATTTCTTGAGACATATATGCTGACTTATTGAGAGGTAAAATGAGATGCTGTAAACTTCAAATTATAAAAAAATATACATGTGTGAGTCTATGTGTATGGTTGCATACGTGTGTATAGAGCAAGCAATGTAAGTATGCAAATGTGGCAACATATTAACAATCATTAAGTTTAGGGAAAAGGGAGATGTGTGTTTAATTCATTGTACTGTTCTGTCAACTTTATTACATATTGAAATGGTTTTTTTCAAATTGAGAAACAAATATCCTATCCATTCTTCAAGGCCCAGTTTAAGTACCAACTTCCTCGTGAAATTTTCCTTCCCTATTCATAACCCACCCCTCTGATAAAACACTAACCATGCAGACTTGAATAACAACTAACAGAACCTGTAGAAACGAAATTATTTTAATTGCTATTTGATATCAGATACATATATTAGCAATACATTGGACAAAATGAGCGTAGATAAACTGGAAGATGATCTAAAGAAATTATTTGGAATGTAGCACATAAAGACAAGGAGATAAAAATGTCAAAAATACAGAGAATACAGTGAGATGATCTTCCATATACCAAATGAGATTGGCAGAATGAGAAGAGGAGGCATGAAGAGCTAGAGCTAAGAATTTTTCAAAATCCATGAATAACGTAACTGCTGAGTCTAAAATGAATTATAGCTAACTGACCCTCACTAGCAGAATGTCTAAAGATGTACGTCAGTAATATTCTGACTCCAAATTACAATGTGTATGGGTTCTCCTACATCACCAAACAATTTTCTGACACCAGTTGGATGTCCTACAATTCAACTCAATCCTGACACTATTTACCTGAAGATAACATCAGATCCCATTAAGAACTCAGTCTTACAAGACTGCTTCCTCTCCAACTGCAGAAACCAATCACCTGGGCTTCTGACCCACCGGCTGTAGATTAATTGGAGGTTCTAACACCCTCCTTCTTGGGTTCAACTGATTTTCTAGAGCAGCTCACAGAACTCAAGAGAAACATTTCACTTACCAGATTACCAGTTTATTTTAAAAGGATGTAACTAGGAATAGCCAGATGTTAGAGATCGCACTGGGCAAGATATAGGAAAAGGGCACCAAAGCTTCCATGCACTCTCCAGTTGTGCCACTCTCCCTGAGTCTCCATGTGTTCATCAACCCAGAAGGTCATCAAACCCAGTCCTCTGAGGTTTTATGGAAGCTTTATTACATAGGCATGATTCATTAAATCATTGGCCACTGGCAATGGATTCAGTCTCCAGCCCCTCTCCCCTAGAAGCAGGGGAACTCAAAGTTTCAACCCTCCAATCCCATGACTGGTTCCTCCTGGCAACCAGCCCCATCCTTAGGTGCTTTCCAAAAGTCACCTAATTAATATAAACTCAGGTGTGGTTGAAAGGGGTTTATTATGAATATCAAGACACCTTTATAGTTCTCATCACAGGAAATTCCAAGTGTTTAAGATCTATGTACCAAAAAAAAAGGATTAAAAATCAAACATATATTTCTTATTATAAATTGTAATATCACATTCAGGAAAAAAGGAAAATAATCTCAGAAAATCATGCAAGAAGGAGTGAAAGCAATGAAAATGGTAAACGGATGCAAATCTGAACAAATTTGGCTATTAAGACAATAACGTTTGTGGAGTCAAAAAAAGGATAAGACTAAAACATTGGACAGCAGTATTATGTAAATTGGGTGGAGATTTATAATCACTAAAACAGTTTAGCATTTCCACATTGCATTGATGAAGGACACTGTTATTGATTTTACAGTTTTTAATTTAAATATGCATTTAAAAAGTTTTAGAGGCAGCACTAAAACAGTAGAAGTAGACACATAGCTGCCTAACTGGTAAGTGGGGGAAAAAAAAATCAACTAAACTTTATAAAATTAACCAATCCAATAGACAGCAAAAATAAAACCCTAAATAATACCATAAAATTTAGAGAAGTGAAAAACTTCAAAAACAAGACAAAGTGATAAAATATAAACCATATCAACAATTAAAATAAATATAATTGGACTAAACGCTCCAGGAACAAGATTAAGTTTTCCAGAATACTTAAAAAACCTATCCACCCCTCCATATGCCAATTAAAAAGACAATCTAGAACATGAGAATACAGAATATAGGAAGCAAGATGGATGGAAAAAAACATGCTAAGCAAATACTAACTTAAGAGCCAACAAAGCTGTTACTCATCAGCCAAAGAGCTTTATTAGTGGTGAGACCCGTCATTATGTGCTATTGACAAAGTTAATTACCTAGGAAGATACAATAATTCTTAAACTAGTGAGAATCTAAAATGCAGACTTAAAATATACAGAGCAAAAAAAAAAAAAAAAGAAGGAAAAAACTGATGGTAAAAATTTGTTAAACCTGACAATGTAGAAGGAGATACTAACAACTCTCTTAGTAATAAATGGATAAAACAGATCTAAAAGTTAGGAACAGCACCGTACAGATTAGTGAACCTAAATACAATATTGCTTGCAAAAGCAACAGCTAGAGAATATACTTTCCTCCCCTCACACCCCGCCACCGCACCTTCACCACCAAGATACAGGAAAGGTTTAGAAAACTGGATCATATACTAGGCCAACAGCAATTCTAAAGAAATTTCAAAGAATTGATATCACATGTCTATGTTCTCTGGCTACTGCAAGTTAGATTAGAAAAGAGTGACAATGAAAAAACTTAATGTTAGAAAGTAAAGAAAAAACACATATCAAAGAAGAAATTATAATGAAAATTAGAAAATACAAGTGAAAAACATGAAAATAGTACATAACACTTGTTGGAAGCAAGAAAAACAGTATAGAAAGAGAAAACTACTTAAATATTTATATTAGAAAAAATAAACGTGAAAATAAATTAGGTAAGAAGCTGAAAAAAGAATAAAAGTAAATAAATAAATGGAAAAAAATAAAGATATTGATGATAGAAATCCAGTATTAAATAGAATCAATACAGCCAAAGCCAGTTGTTTGAAAATGATAATACAAAAAACTTCTGGAATCCAGGGAACAATGAAGGGACAAACAATGTTTAGAGTGAAAAGGGGACCGTAATTGCTGCTGCCATAGAGATTAAAAGGATAAAAGAATATCATGAAAATACTTATGTCAATAAATTCGAAAATGAGGTAAAATGGGTATTTCTTAGAAAATTAGAAATCATGAAATCTGACTCCCAGGAGAAAATTTGACTGCTACGGTAACAGAATAAGTAGTTTAAAATCTCCCCATTTCAGAGTGCTCTCAGGAGAAATCCTAGTTGGAGGAGGAATAAGGAAAGGAAAGGAAAGGAAAAAGTGGTAAACTGAGAACATGGTCTCAGGTAGAGTCTAACCTTGGCTTCATCCCGAGGCGAAACTTGGAAGTTTGATCCCACGGCAGCGTCTTGAAGCAAGAAGCCTGGCTTTTATACTCTATGGTTTATGGGCTGCTCCTGGGTAAAGGGTTTAATTTCCTAGTCATCTCCAGGTGAGCTGACCTGGTTAACGTCTGACAAAGGCAATTCCTCAGCGGCCACAGGTGTAAATCATTGGCTTCAATACTCCAGCAGCAGGTGGGAACCAGCCAGTAATGGGGGATGTGAGCAGAGCACTAAAAATATGTTGAGAGAAGTTTGTGTACCACTTGAGGTCTTCCCAAAACTCACGGATGAAAATCTGGAGCACTATGTTGCTTGTGTGCCAGAAAAGATCCTTGACTTTACGAGTATTATCAGGATGTTTGAGGTAAATGTATCTCTAGAGGGACTCAAAACAGGGCTTCCCTGGTGGCGCAGTGGTTGAGAGTCCGCCTGCCGATGCAGGGGACGCAGGATCGTGCCCGGGTCTGGGAGGATCCCGCATGCCGCGGAGCGGCTGGGCCCGTGAGCCATGGCCGCTGAGCCTGCGCGTCCGGGGCCTGTGCTCCGCAACGGGAGGGGCTACGGCAGTGAGAGCCCCGCGTACCGCAAAAAAAAAACAAAAAACAAACCCATCTCTGATGTTTCTATTAACTACAGAGAGATACATCAGAAAATCATTACTGGTGATTTCTTCACGTACAGGCAGAAGGGCCTAAATGGACTTTGAGTGTGAGCCTAGCAGATTGCATCCCTCCTATAACCCAGACTTCACTGTTACCTGTGTACCTGAATGGCAAAATAGGACTCCTTTATGTTAATTTCAGGTGGGCCCATGAAGGTCAACAACCAAAGAATTGGTGCCCTTTCCCCTATATTCCAAAGACTTATGCCAGACTTATAAAAGGGGTGCCCCCAAAGTTGTGTGGGGACCCTTCATCCAACACCCACAGACCGATAATGAAGATCAAAGTCAAAGAACACTGGGAAGAGAAATATTTTTGCAGAAAAAAATCTGAGAATGTTGTAAACGTACAAAAACTTTCTAAGCCCTCCCCTTGGGTGATGGGTAAAGGCTGTATCCATCCTCTTGAATTCAGGACCACAGAGAAAGCTGTAAGGTGATTGCTCAAAAAGTATGTGCTGTGATCACTACAATTGGGAACGTGGTGCACTTGTATCTGACTCCCATTTAGGAAACCTAAGTGTGAGAGACAATGTGGCTGTGAGTCACAAGAGCAGAGAAACAGTGAGATGCACTGGAAGCAAACTGTCCTAGTGCCACATATGGTTCCAGAGGCTTGGCTGTGGACCAAAAGAGAAAGCCTAGAGCCATCAGAAATGGAACTCTGCTCAAGACAGTCACAAGCCACGATGACGGGGCAATGGCCACAACAAAAAAAAAGTCTGCATAAGGAACATACAGGAGCTGAGTGGTGATGTCCCAGGATGAAAGTCCTCCCATTTCCCTCCACCTCAGGAGTTGCTATTGAAGTTCCCCCAAACCTCATTATTCATGTATTTAAATCTACAAAAGTAGCTCAGGAGGTCGAAAGCCAGCACTAAATATTTTCCTAACCTGGTGCATAGTGTCCTCTTATAAGGCTCTTTTCCCTAAATCACTTTCTCATCTGGGTAAAACACTGAAGGGGCCTAAAACCAAAGTGGGGAGAGTGAGAGTAAGAGCTAGGAAAGAGCATTTTCTACACAGACCCTCCTCCTCCTCCCTATGGGAGCCCTCACTTAAATAACAAGGTAAGGGCTTCCCTGGTGGCGCAGTGGTTGAGAGTCCGCCTGCCGATGCAGGGGACACGGGTTCGCGCCCTGGTCCGGGGATATCCCACGTGCCGCGGAGCGGCTGCGTCCGTGAGCCATGGCCGCTGAGCCTGCGCGTCTGGAGCCTGTGCTCCACAACGGGAGAGGCTACAGCAGTGAGAGGCCTGTGTACCACAAACAAACAAACAAAAAGTTAGGAAGGAAGAATCTTTACGTGGCATACGTAATGAGTTATGCAGCTGTGCCACCAGACTGGACATTTTAATTTTTCAAATAATGCCATTCGTGAGACTAAAATTTAAAAAATAAGTAAATAAAAGAGCAACATAGGTTAAGATTTCATTTAAGGGGTAAGGAAGAAATTTCTAAGGAGTGAGTTTAAAGGGTCATTAAGACAGGAGAAACATTTCTTTCTGCTTGTATCTTAATAGTTTCAGCTTTTTAAATAAAATAGTTATTGTTATGAGTTGAATTGTGTTTGTCTCAAATTCACATATTAAAGTCCTAATCCCAAGTACCTCAAAATGCAACCTCATTTGGAACCAGAGTCATTGCAGATGTACTTAGTTAAGATGAGGTCACACTGGAGAAGGGTCAGCCCCTAACTCAATATGACTGAATCTCATAAAAAAGGGGCGATTTGGACACAGGCACATATAAAGGGATAAGACCACATGAAAATTAAGATGGCCATCTATAGACCAAGACAGAGACCTGGAATGGATATTCCCTCATAGCTCTCAGAAGGAACCGACCCTGCCACCCCCTTGATTTGAACTTCTAGCCTCCAGAATTGTGATAATAAATTTCTTATGTCAAGCTGCCCAGTTTGTAGTACTTTGCTGTGTCAGCCCTAGCAGACTAATACAGTTATTCATTGAGAGAGGTGATTCCTTTTGTTCTAAATATTAATTTATTTTAGTCACTTTTAAGTATTGGAAACTTTAGCTCAGTAATTTTCATCATTTTGTTCAACATTAAAAGGCCTATGTACTACTTAACCTTTAGGAGCTTTAGGTTTTCATCTGAAAATAAATTCAGATGAAATTTCACTCCCAAGCTTCAAATCCTATAGTAGCTTCCCATTGCAAGGACATCGACATTAAGAATTCAAAATTCTTGGGCTTCCCTGGTGGCGCAGTGGTTGAGAGTCTGCCTGCCGATGCAGGGGATACGGGTTTGTGCCCTGGTCCGGGAGGATCCCACATGCCGCGGAGCGGCTGGGCCCGTGAGCCATGGCCGCTGAGCCTGCGCGTCTGGAGCCTGTGCTCCGCAACGGGAGTGGCCACAACAGTGAGAGGCCCGCGTACCGCAAAAAAAAAAAAAAAGAATTCAAAATTCTTCACACGGTCCACAAATCCCATATGGTCTGCAGATTACTTGTATCTCTAAACTCCAATCCTTCCTTTTGTCCTCTTCTTTGCCTCCTTTAAAAAGCCACACCGCCAGAATAATACAAGTTCATCCTGTTCTCAGGACCTTGGCACATAACTTTCTTTTATATTTTGGTACCAACCACCATAGCTAATGAAATCCCAGTGCTCACCATTGGTACCTCTACCTCATTGTCCTGTTTTATCTTTTTCTTCACACTTATTTGTTCCTGATATAATCTTATTTATTGATGTGCTTATCATCTCTTCTCTCTCCTCTAGAAATTAATCTCCTTGAGGAGTGGGACTCTGTCATTCTCGTTTATCCCTGCATCCCAGTGGTATGAGACAGAAAAGGTGCTCGATCAACATTTTTTGACTGATTGACTCTAAAACAAGCAGGATGGCCTCATTTCTTCCCATTTATAGGACTAATTCCCTATACTTTTCACATTTTGCTTCTTAACATGAGTGTAGTCACTAGACCTACATTCAGAGCAACATTGTCATTTCTTTTCCTCCCTTTCTCCACTCTCCGTTTATGCTGATTAATAGGCCAAGTGGGCTAGATGAAAGCCTATGACACTGAAGTCTTCAAAACATGTGTCATCCAGTCAATTTTTAGCATGTAAATTCTTAGAGTAAAATGATAATATTTAGAAAAATTGAATTCTAAATCTTTCATGATTTTTCCAGTCACCCCCAAGAAAGTCTAGAAATAGTTGATCTATTTATTTTTTTATTCTTCAGATACTGTTTGATATTTGCTCAAAATAGGGTTAGTATTGCCTCCAGAGTATATTTACATTACTGTATGTACTGGTGTTTTAGTAATTCTCTCTTCTATTTATATGTTCAGTACCACCCTTTCATCATCTTTTTCTCTCCTCCTCCAATTATTTTAACTTCCATTAATGGAAATATTTTCTTTTCCTAATCCATTCTGCTTCCAGCCTCTATTGTGAACATTAAGTTATAACCTATGTTATTTAAACATATATCTGGGTTCATCAGTATTATGTGATGATCTAAGAGCAGAGGGGTAAGAGTCTGGGGAATAACTATATTACTAACAGTATTCCTCATGCTTATAATTAAAGCAAATGCTGAAAATAAGTAATACAATAATAGCAGTGTATCAAACTTCAAAAATTTAGTTGAAGAGTTAAATTAATATTAAAGCTTGAATAAAATTAAATTTCCTTCTTCCTTCTCTCACTCTTGTGTTCTTGTGGAACACAGATTAATTCACTTGCATAAGTATTAATCAATATGCTATGGTACAAACTTCTGGAGCTCAGGGTACAAAAACATTTATTGAGCCCTTGCTGTATTCATATTATAGAATCCATAGCTCTGGGATTGTATTCAAATTTAATAATAAAATATTTATTCTGTAAAGTTCTCTGTGTTAAATCCTTTACAAGTCATGGCTACTTGGACCACAATCCTAAAATAGTTGCGAAGACAAAGCTAATACTGAAAAAAAAAAAAATACTTAAGATATCATATAAATTTTTGTAAAATACTGTACATAAATAAAACCAAAAGAAATAAAATAGTCAGCAAGCTTAATTAAGTAGAAATAGTTGGAAAAGTCATCTTTTGCTAATATTTTAAGGTTGTGTTGTTTTATAATCTATATCTCCACCTATTCCAAAAAGATTTGCAATCACTAACCTTGAAGAGATGTTGTTAACTGCTGTTAAATTTATCAACATTTATTTACCAACAAAGAGAAATAAGTAAAAAGTGAAATAAGCTTGTTGTGATAATGAAGGTATGTGCAAAGTACATGATATAGGAGTAGGATCACAGATTTCTTCAATTGTGAAGCACCATGAACATGTTAGTTCTACTAAGGTTAAACTCAGTGCTACAGGAAAGAGAGCTTGTTCAAAGGCTCCTAACCCATATTTGAATGATCTCAAGGCCTCTCTGAAAAGTTTCCAGTACCCTTCCTGGCACTCTGCTAACCTAATGCCTTTTCAGTCATATGTGGTACACAGATAGGCATTCCCTACTATGTGCCAAGAAAAATAACTGGGCATCTTAGTCATACAATGTAAGCACAAATTCTCAGATATGATCCGTTACCATTCCCAAGCCAGGTCCTGAACCAGAAGTTCCTGAACGCCACAGTCTTGGACTACGGTTCTGAATTGACCAGCATGTCTAACTTCTCCCCATTGTGATCTGTTTGTCTAAGGTATAGTTATTATGACAGCCAAGGGGCTCCACTTAAGCACATGGTGACTTGGAAAATGCATCTGTGCCTGTACTCTATCTGTACTGGTTTTCATGAATATCTGAACAAAAAGCGGGAAGCAGTAAAGGAATCCATCCTAAGATAAGGCTTAATGTACAACTTTACGTTGCCAGTCTCAAGGTGGCATTTTGGCATGAAACTCAATTTTCTCTTAGAATAATTTGCATGGGGATTATGGGCTAAATGTTCTCAAAGAGTCTAAGCTATAATTCTTTTTGAGTCTGCACTTTGGCATTTAACTACAGCATATGCAAGCCTAACTTACAGTCTTAGTCTTTACATTTGTCCAAATTCTCTACACGATGCCAGCCAAATTTTAATGAAAAGCGTTGCTTCCCGACATGATTTACTTGCTCTGTGCTTTTTTTTTTCCTAGAGGGATTTTTTCTTTACATTAAATATAAACTGAACTTTTACTGAGATTTCTGCCGTCAGTGAAAATTCTCTTTGTGAACCTCCAATCTTCCAGACACCCAACCCTATGCAAAGATAAAATAGTAATAAATCTAACTTGTTTCCTTCCATGCTATAATAAATGTTTAGACTATACAGAATGATCTTCTGTTGTATGAAGCTAGTATTTAAAAGTCCATTGGATTTGTGCCCCTTAGAGTGAATCACACAATCCTGAAAAAAGCACAAGACAAAGAGAAAAAGGAAAGAAGAAAAATATTAAAAAGAAAAAAAAATAGAGAAAATGAGTAGGGGAAGAGAGAAAAATAAGGTTACTAGAAACTGCAGAAGCTGCAGTATCTGTTTATAATGTGGCTGTAATACTACCTTGGTCAGCAACTATAATGTAAAAGGTAATGTGTAAGAGTTTTATATGCTTTTCAGAACTACAAAGGGAGTGTGAGTGGGTTTTAAACATTTTGATTAGCACCACAAAGATTTTAATGCTTTATTTAAACAGTTTGCTATAGGGCAAACACATTTGGTAGACAAGGAAAATGAAAGCATGGGCATCAGTTTCTCTGTTTTCTATTAAGTAATGTTGCGAAGTAAGCAGAAGTTGGATTCAGATATCAGATAATTATCCCCACACTGTGTCACAGTAAATAATTTTAATTGGTTTAACTTCAGGGACCATTACTGGCCTAATTAGAAACATGAAAAGGCTACAAGTATTAGGAAATATCCTGAAGGAATGAGAACATTAGCAATTCTGTCAAGCCATTTTTAAAATAAGTACACAGTAGCAGCCGCATTTCAGTGAAAGGCAGGGTACTTGAAAGGTGCTTTTAGGTAAACAGTGCTTGGGACTGTGTAATAAGAGATCTCTAACAGGAAGCATAGAAATGGGGTAACAGGCTGACATGTATGCTATTACTGTGTTAAAAACATATTCATCTCGTTCTGATGGCTGTTTTTAAATGAAGCAGGTTAAGGTTTTCAGAGTCAAGGAACAATAATTGAGGTTGGGTAAATCCTAATCGAGAATATGTTGACTTCCTGAAAGAGAAAAAGATCTTTGAGTAAAATAGATTTACTCAAACACCTTCAGCGTGCAGGGGAGATATACTGAGTGAAGGATGGTACTGCATATGGGACTATGATCTCTTCTTCACCTCGGGTTCCCAAGATTCATGAGAAACGAATGGGTATTATTGTTGGAAGCATAGGCATACAAGATATGCACTACAATGAGTGTATGACATAGTTCATGTTTAGAAAAGAGCTGTGTTGTGAATGAAAAGTGAGATACTGTGTCCATTAGGCCAGAGATGATGCTAAAAAAGAAATCCCTCGGGACTCTCAGATTTTCAAGGAGTAAGATTTTTCCATCATATGAAATAACTAGAATGCCATATAATGTTTAAATGCATTATTTAAATGCATAAATAATGTCAAGACCTTCTAATAAATAGTTACATAGTACAGTTTTGTTCTTTTTCATTTGTAATCTTGTGTTTAGCTTTCCACTTTCTGAAATTGCTGATAGTAGCATTTGACTAACTATCCTCTTTGGGATGTGAAGATTTTGAACGGATCATCCAGGCTTAAAGTTACCAAAATCAACCGTAATTTTAGCCATTTTTGTTTATTTGTTTTAAATGCAAAGAATAGAGAAACTAAATAGAAAAAGGAAAGCATGGTAAGCTGTGGACTGTTTTTAAAAAGCCTGAATTACTCGAGAAGAGTAAATTGTGTAATTTTACATCTTTGATATTTGGGCATACTGTCAAATACAAACATTATGAATATAATTGAGTGTTTAAAAGACTTAAAGAAATCAGTAGTCCCACCAAATTTGCCAAGAAAAATGTGTGCGTGTGTAAGAACCCACATCACAGATTCTCCCCACGCATATGTTCACAGACCCGCCCACCCCACGGACCCACATTTATTCAAACAGGCACAGAAACGCATTTCTACAGTTTGCACTTTTACGCTGAATGCCCTGAAATAATGCCACCAGTTATCATAACTATCTTTTTAATATTTCTGTGTTTTAAAATTTTGGCAAATCTTGTTTGACTTAGGTATATACAATAATTTAAAACCACATTTTCTTCAACAAGATTATAACGAATCAGCTTTGTCTTCGTGGAAGAGTGTAGAGTATGTGCAGACAAATAAAATAGAAAAAATTCACATGAGATATTTTTTAGGTACAAAATAGAAAACACACACATGATTGCTGATCATTATAAAATAATACTTACTGCCTGCCCACCAAGCACATGTTCCATATTTCAACTATCTTCCAAATGTAGAAGAGGGAGGGAAGATGATGAGAATAAAAATGTGGTTGCTTATACAAATATAAATGCTCATATACGTACACAAACATACATACATATGTTCAGATATTTCAGCTTTGCCCATATGTTCCGAAAATAGCAGCCTGGAAAATTTGTACCCGCACATCCTGCTCTCAGAGTGAGGATACAAATGAAGACAAATTTCCCTGGGACCCAAGTTATGCAAGAAGAGAAAAGCTTCAGGACACTTAATTCTTTCAGGCCACTGAACATTGCAAAGGAGCCTTAACACACAAATCTACTCCTCAAAATTCCAGATTTTTATCCCTTAAAGAGTTTAAGATTATTTCCTCTCATATCCTCTTCCACAGAATAAACTATCTGCCCCTACATTCAAGGACCAGGTAAAGGAATAAAGGTGCAGCCTGGGGTATGGGCCTCAGTGTAAGAAGTTTTCCTCTAACACGTTGAGAGGACTTCTGGATGATGGCAAAAATTGCATCACACATTTCTCCCCGTACTCTGATCATTTCTATTTTTCTGTATAGTAGCTAATCATTTTCATTTTTAAAATAATGTTACAATGGTTCAGAATATGCCCTTGAACTCAGAAAATATGAATTGTGTAGTGGAGTAAGCATGGCTTTTCAGCTCCCACAGACCTCGTTTAGATGCCTGACCTCATATTTTCCTAGTTAATGTCATTACTGAACATCAGTTTTTTAATCTGTAAAATGGAGGAAATGATTGAGTTGCAGGGAAAAATTGAAATAATGTACGTAAAGCACCTGGCTTATGTCTAAACCAAAGTTTCCTGTTAATACTGTTATGCTGTGTTACCTTTTAAAGATGTTTCTGTAATTTAGAGATTATCACTAAATGGTTGTAAAACCCTTGCTTATGGAGCACAGGTCAAGCCACTTTAGATTTTTTCACGCTTTCAGGTAACCAAGCTTTCCCATGAAAACATCAAGTCTGTGATAGGAACCCCACAATGATCTTCTCTTTGGTCATTGCCCCTCCTTTCAGTCTCTATGAGGGACCACAATTATGTTCATACAATGAATCCCTGTTCCCCATTTCCATCCTCTCTCAAACCCTGCCTATACCCACCAATCACAGGTCTGGGAGTGGACAGCAGGTTCAAGAGGGACAAATCAAAGTCCCTTTCTCAAACCCCCAACACCTGGACAAAGTTGACTAACCCATGTGCAGGGCTGTCACTTATCAAGGAATAAGCTAGGACTCAGAAAAAAGGCAATCAATTTTTTTTTTTTCAGATTCTGTTAGTGACTAAATTTTGCATTACATAAAATGGGACTAGCAAAGGAAGTCAGTCTGCAAAAGGAGAGAAGTGGATGGCTGGTCGGAGAGGAGCAAAAATAAAAGATGGACACAGCACTGGCTTGGGTTCCTTTAAGTCTTCCTGTTCAACTATGTTCCTGCACTCTCATTGTAAGCTCCAAACACCCCGCCTTCCTTGTTTTTCTTTTTTTTTGCTTTTGTTTGGATCTTGCAAAAGAAAGAATTTCTGCTTATATAACTCTATACTAAACTATAGCATTAGTATTAATGAAATAATTCTATGAGATGAAATTAGTTAAAAAAATAACTTCTTAGTAGTAGAAGTAATTTCTACTACTTTCACTGGCAGTAGTTCATTTTATACTTTGTAGCTAAGTCCACATTAAATTAGAATTCATAGGCTAAAAAAATAAACTGATTGCCTTTTAATGTAATCTGAAGTTATCTACTGGCTCTTTCCCATCACATGAGATCTCAAAACCCAGGGATCCCAGCAGGTCCTAAAGATTTAAATTGCTAATATTCTGTTAAATCTTTAGTGTGGAGGTTAGTAGTAACAAAGTTCACTGCATGAAGCAATGGAGTCTCTTAAAGACTGCACTTGGCTAACTTTATAAATGCATTGATATGGGCGTCTACAAACTCCTCTGCTTCCACCGTCCTGTGGCACAAGATGAAAGGCAAGAAAAAATGGGGGTGCCTACCCCTTGGAAGCCTGTATCTTGTAAGTTCCTATAGTCATTAACAGACATTTTCCTCTAGATTCTCCTAAATTAATTATTTATATAATGAGTATTATTTACAACCATGTATAAATAATTATTTATTCCACATGTTATAACTTGCTTCTGAGATCCTGATTAGGCTTCCTATGAGAACACCTTCTGAGAGTACTAATTCTCAGATTTGATTGTGCATCATGGTTTACTGGGAAGCTTGTTAAAAATGTAAATATCTGGGCCCTACAGCATAGGTTATCATTCAATATTCCGAATGGCTCCCAAGTATCTATAAATTTTTAACAAGCACCTAGGTGATTCTAATGCAGTCAGTTCAGGAAAAACTGTTTGCAAAAAAGTTTCTAAAAAATATTTTTCCTTTTGCTTATCAGACTTTTATACTTAGAAAACTGAACATAATGTGGCAAACACTTGAAAACATTTTTAACATTAATTTACCCAAATTACAACTGATTATACTTTAGATTTTGACTACCAAAGAGAATAAAGTTGTTTGGTTACAAAGAAATTATAAGCTTTACACATATTTTTATTTGAAGCCAGCCGACAAACTGAACCAAAACAATAGTAAGATTGTGCTTTACAAAAAAAGTTTCTAAGATTATTGTATTTCAGGTAACTATATAAAGGCAATACTTATCTATGTTACTTTCAATTGATCATGTTATATTAATTTTTTTTAACATACTTATTGGAGTATAATTGCTTTACAATGGTGTATTAGTTTCTGCTTTATAACAAAGTGAATCAGCTATACATACATATATCCCCATATCTCCACCCTCTTGCGTCTCCCTCCCACCCTCCCTATCCCACCCCTCTAGGTGGTCACGAAGCACCGAGCTGATCTCCCCATGCGATGCAGCTGCTTCCCACTAGCTATCTATTTTAAATTTGGTAGGGTATATATGTCCATGTAACTCTCTCACTTCGTCCCAGCTTACCCATCCCCCTCCCTGTGTCCTAAAGTGCATTCTCTAAGTCTGCATCTTTATTCCTGTCCTGCCACTAGGTTTTTCAGAAACTTTTTTTTGTTTTTAGATTCCATATATATATGTGTAAGCATACGGTATTTGTTTTTCTCTTTCTGACACTTCACTCTGTATGACAGACACTAGTTCCATCCACTTCACTACACATTACTCATTTTCATTTCTTTTTATGGCTGGGTAATATTCCATTGTGTATATGTGCCACATCTTCTTTATCGATTCATGTGTCAATGGACACTTAGGTTGCTTCCATGTCGTGGCTATTGTAAATACAGCTGGAATGAACACTGTGGTACATGACTCTTTTTGAATTATGGTTTTCTCAGGGTATATGCCCAGTAGTGGCTTTATCAATTTACATTGCCACCAAGAGTGAAAGAAGGTCCCCTTTTCTCCACACCCTCTCCAGTATTCATTGTTTGTAGATTTTTTGATGATGGCCATTCTGACCCGTGTGAGATAATACCTCATTGTAGTTTTGATTTGCATTTCTCTAATGATTAGTGATGTTGAGCATCTTTTCATGTGTTTGTTGGCAATCTGTATACCTTCTTTGGAGAAATGTTTATTTAGGTCTTCTGCCCATTTTGGATTGCGTTGTTTGTTTTTCTGATATTGAGCTGCATGAGATGCTTGTAAATTTTGGAGATTAATCCTTTGTCAATTGCTTCATTTGCAAATACTTTCTCCCATTCTGAAGGTTATCTTTTCATCTTCTTTATGGTTTCCTTTGCTGTGCAAAAGCTTTTAAGTTTCATCAGGTCCCCAGTTGTTTATTTTTATTTCCATTTCTCTAGGAGGTGGGTCAAAAAGGATCTTGCTGTGATTTATGTCATAGAGTGTTCTGCATACGTTTTCCTCTAAGAGTTTTATAGCGCCTGGCCTTACATTTAGGTTTTTAATCCATTTTGAGTTTATTTTTGTGTATGGTATTAGGGAGTGTTCTAATTTCATTCTTTTACATGTGGCTGTCCAGTTTTCCCAGCACCACTTATTGAAGAGGCTGTCTTTTCTCCATTGTATATTCTTGCCTCCTTTATGAAAAATAAGGTGACCAGGGCTTCCCTGGTGGCGCAGTGTCTGGGAGTCCACCTGCCGACGCAGGGGACGCGGGTTCATGCCCCGGTCCAGGAGGATCCCACATGCCGCAGAGCGACTGGGTCCGTGAGCCATGGCCGCTGAGCCTGCGCGTCCGGAGCCTGTGCTCCGCAGTGGGAGAGGCCACAATAGTGAGAGGCCCGCGTACCACAAAAAAAAAAAAAAAAAAAAAATCACCAATACTACAATAGTCTTGAATGGTTTGTGTCTTTGAAGTCTCCGAAGTCCCTTTGTTACTTGGTTTAAGGGGCCATGGACATTACATATCATTCATTCCTTTAAGTGGCATTTATTTTATATATAACTTATGTTAGAAGCTTTGAGAAATACAAAGAAATACAAAGTAATAAAAAAATTACAAAGTAATAAAAAAAAATCCCCCTGTACACAGAGGAAAATGCAGATAACCATACAAAGCCTATATATGTAGTGTGATATCAATGGTATAAGCCACAAATGTTTTAGAATTCACAGGAACTATAGTCTACTGTGACCTGGAGGGGTCATAGAAGGTTCATGAAAGAATTAGAGCTTGGGCTGCATATTTTAGAAAGGATAGGATTAGACTATTAGGCAAGGGTAGTGAGGAGGAAAGGCATAGTAAGTGATTTTGAGCATGAGAGTTGTGATGTTCAAGACAGATGAATCTCACAATATGTTAAAGGATAAATTGCAATATGAAAAACAATAAAAGTAGAGGAACTTTTTAGACTACGATTTATGTAATACAAATGTGAGGGCTTCCCTGGTGGCACAGTGGTTAAGAATCTGCCTGCCAATGCAGGGGGCACGGGTTCAATCCACGGTCCAGGAAGATCCCACAAGCCGTGGAGCAACTAAGCCTGTGCACCACAACTACTGAGCACATGTGCCACAGCTACTGAAGCCTGTGCACCTAGAGTCTGTGCTCCGCAACAAGAGAAGCCACCGCAATGAGAAGCCCGCGCCCCGCAATGAAGAGTAGCCCCTGCTCGTCGCAACTAGAGAAAGCCGGTGCGCAGCAACAAAGACCCCACGCAGCCAAAAATAAATAAAGAAAATAAATTAAAAAGAAAGAAATGTGAGATAATAAAGATCAAAAGTAAGACAATGACATTGATAAAGAAAAGGAAAGAATGGCTATAATGGAAGAAAGATAAATTTGATGACAAACTGGGTAACAGATTGAAAGAATGAAAAAAGTACTAGAGGGTACAGGAATGATTTACCTGAGAGACTAGGAAAATGAAGATACCATTATCACACGGAATGTGTGGAGAATGCAGGTTTGGGGTCAGACAGACTAGATTTTGACTTGCTTAACTTGAGATGATAATGTGAGCCTGGAGCTGGAAACAAGACACTAGAACTGAAAGGGGCAGATCAGGCCAATTCATTGTGATTCATGATAAAAGTACTATCTGCAGCCATGATTAAGTAAACTCATCAATAGAAAGAGGGAGAAAAGTTGTAAGATTAGACCTGAATCTTGGAAAAATACTACAGGTGGTACATGGGAAGAAGGAGTGAGGCAGGAGGAAAACTACAGAGTGTGTAAACATTGGCAATTCCTGTTACATGGCGCAAAAGCATCTAGGAGATGATTCTTTTTTGTAACATGTGGGTGGACAGTTGGTAGAAAAAATAATTTGGTCAGAATTGTAGATTAGCTGAAGTTACTTTTGATTGCTCTCATTTCTGAGACAGATTTCTTCTACCTTCCAGGAACCTAATTTATGTACTGATCTCTGACTACCCAAATCATTTTTTCAGAACGTCACTAAGTCTTGAGTTTTCCCCATCCTTCAAACTCTATAATTTTATTCACTTTTTTCATTTCTATTTCCCCATTCTAATCAAAGAATTGAAAGGGAAGTAATCTGGTTCTCAAATTAATGCTCAACAAAGTAAAATAAATTGGTCATTTAAATCATCTCCAGAAGATGGGAATACTTTCCCTAATGTAGGTGCATCTCTAATCTGTGAAGTCTGATGGATCTGTCTTTGAGTTGTAAGTCTCTTCTCCAAAACCATTATCTATTCAGGCAAACCACTGCCAACACTAGGATAGTTAAGTGTCTGATATCATGCCCACTGCAGTGGTGTTAATATCCAGTAATACCTGGTTCAGGCATGTTAAAGTGGATCAATATCTGGAAGGCTCTTTGATTTTTTTTCTAGAATTAATTTGGGGGCTAAGCAAAGAAAATAAATGACAAATAAGAGAAGAGCTGAGCTGAGGATCAGCCATGAAATATTAAGGAAATAATAGCACCCTAGGAGAGATGTCGCACAGGCCTGAGTTACTAGTCGTGGAGCTCCAGCATAGAGCAAAAAGACTGCATGAATTCAACTAATTGAGATGGCTTGCATAACCAGAGTCCTCAGAGGAGGTGAAGTGTTGCTCATTGGATATTCTGACTGCAAGTGTGTCAGGCAAAGAGGTTGGAGTTGCAGATAAGGAGATTTGGAATTGAAAGTCCTATTTTGAAGTAAAGAAATAGGATGTGGTCATGCTGTTGAGAAAGTTGATGTAAGATGAAAAAAAAAAGTTAAGGAAACTGGTGAACTGTGAGGCTAGTTGTTAAATGGGCAATTTGAATATGTGGAAATCACCAAGGATGATGGGACCGCATGGGTTAAAATTAAAGTATTATGTATTTCTTATAGCTATTTATTAAAGAGAACGTCAGAAATTAGAACATTCTCTAACACTATAACAAAAATAAACTCAAAATGGATTAAAAACCTAAATGTAAGACTAGATACTATAAAACTCCTAGAGGAAAACATAGGCAGAACACTCTTTGACATAAATCTCAGCAACATCTTTTTGGATCTGCCTCCTAGAGTAATGGAAATAAAAAGAAAAATAAACAAATGGGACCTAATTAAACTTAAAAGCTTTTGCATAGCAAAGGAAAAAAAAGACAACCTACAGAATGAGAGAAAATATTTGCAAATGATGTGACTGACAAGGGATTAATCTCCACAATATAAAAACAGCTCATACAGCTCAATATCAAAAAACCCAAACAACCCAATCAAAAAATGGGAAGAAGACTTAAATAGACATTTCTCCAAAGAAGACATACACATGGACAAAAAGCCCAAGGAAAGATGCTCAACATCGCTAATTATTAGAGAAATGTAAATCAAAACTACAATGAGGTATCACCTCACACCGGTCAGCAGGTCATCATCAAAAAAGTCAACAAATAATAAATGCCAGAGAGCATGTGGAGAAAAGGGGAACCTCCTACACTGTTGGTGGGAATGTAAATTTGTACAATAATACTTAGAGAAACAGGATGGCAACATTTTAGGTCATTATTATCATAGATGAAGATATAACTTGGGTTTATCTGCTTCTAAATATCTATGTTGAGAAAAATATCTCCATGTTTCTAATTGTCTTTAAATGAAAAAATACTAACTGAAATAAAAAATTTCACTGTTAGATTTTCCTACTTGATTCTGTATTTAAGAACAAGAAAAAACAAACATTAACTTGGTTTTTACTGCTCCATTTGGGTCCCTGTTGTTTGCCTCTGTAAAGTGATTCACATTTTCATGCAAGACTTTTCCAAATGCTTCATAGGTGTGAATTGGGGTTTATATCTGTGACTATCTCTAAGTTTCTTTATCTGTCCTAGGAAGCAGGTTTCTTATCTGACATCCTTATAATTATGGAAGAAACTGCATATTAATTATTCAGTGCTTAAATAAATAACTGGCCTTGGAGAAATCTAATGAACCAACTTTGTAGGATTTGATTTTGCCTAATTGAATGTAAATAATGTTAAATGTTGTATCTGCCAGAATTTTTACAGAACCTTATGAATTTCTTTATGTACACAAAGCATTATGAATTCAGAGTTTTTAACAGTTATCTTTTAATTCAGCTATTAAGATAATATGGTTTGACATCAGATATGCACTATGAATGTGAGGTACCAGCACACATGTGCACACTAAGTGTTTATATATGCAAGGTATAACTCTCAATTGTTGTTATTTTTTTTTATTTTTTAATGCTCCTCCTTTGAAGTTGGCAGCTTGTACATTTTTATCTGAAGGTCTGAATTTGTATTATGCTTTGAAGGAACAAATGGCCTCCATGTGGTATTCGGTTTTCCCTTGCCTGTCTCTATTACTCTGTATCAGGATAAAATTCGTTCTGACATAGTTTTTTACTTAGGCGTATGCACCTGATCTTTTCCATTGGTCCTGTGCTAACACATGCCACCATTTAGGGATATGTAAAATAACTGGCTTTTAAAACAAGAAGATAATGTCACTGGGAAAAAGGGTAATTAAGCTTACATATTAGAATACTATAGTAATTCCACCTTTGTGGGAACAGGATAGAAAGATTATACAATTTGCGTGAGTGTGTTAATTTTGAAAACAAGATAAAACAAAAAATAGTGCCTAGTTTCCAAAGTGGTACTCAGCACATAAACTTTAAAATTATTTTGCAAAACAAGATGAGGCTAACAAGCTCTGCATGTATTGATGACATGGTTATACAAAAGCAGTACGCCATAAGTAAAACAGAGAAAACATTTTGTTAAAATAATAAGTCAGAAACTTTGCTTTTCTTAGCACTGGAGTCTCTAATCAACACAGTCATCCTGGTCTTTATGGTCCTATATGGCTCTACTTTTAAAAAATGTGAATCAGTAAAACATCTGGGCAACTTAACTAGCTACATTTTTGAATTGGCCTTTTCTGAGTATTCCTTCACTGAGTAAAGACAACCTATCTCTCAATCTCTAAACATGTAGAGCAACATTCAGCTAACATTTTCTCTCAAAACCTATGTGGTATAATAGGAATGTCCCAGGTAAAGCTCAGGTCTGATCAACCCCCAAATTGGCCTAGGTATGTCATACAACTTCACTGTTATAATAGGCAAGTTAATTTTTAAGTTAATTTTCTTTATCAAGACTCAATTTCTCCATCTGCAAAAAAGAAAGAGTAATACATATGGTTGTATTTTTGAATAAATGGAATATCATATGTAAGGCAACTAGCATGCATGTCGTTATTCACTCTGATTGCAAACACATCTCCTGAAGCCCACTATTCCTATCCCACTATTGCCATTAGACAACACTCAGGAAAGATTATAATACCATTATATTTTCTGATACCACAGAGACAAGTAACAACTATTTGCCTATATTCTGAAAAATTATTTTTATAAAAATTTCAAAACAGAAAGCAAAAACTCTTTAAAAATGGATTAATACTTTAAAACAGCTCACCTTTAAGTATGGTACCCACATAATATACAATGGACATTCATTGTCTCATTTAACAACAATCCATACATGTTTGTTGTTTGTTGAGTGCTTATCATCTCTGAAACATTGTTCTAGATGATGGAATACAAGCAATGAACAAGATGATGAAGTCTCTACTCTCATGGCACTTGCCACTTTGTAGGAGAGACAACAATAAACAAATGAATAGACAATGATTGATCTCTGATGAAAATAATTCTAGTGAGAGAATAGAAAGTGGTTGTGGTAGTTATGGTGGCTATTTTAGATAGGATGATCAGAGATGACTTATCAGTGGAGGTGATATTTCTTCTGAGATCTGGATTATGCAATAATTAGCCATGAGCAGATATAGCAGAGGAGTGCTTCTAACAGAGAAGAGCAAGAACAAAAGTTCTAAGGCCATAATAAATTAGGTGTTTTGAGAAATAGAGACTAACTCAGTGCAGCTGTAGCACATTGAATTGAGGCCTAGAATGGAGGACTATTTTAAATGGTACTGTTTCCTTAAATTTTTGACCATATTCATTGTTAGTATGTATAAATATCATTGACTTTATACATATATTTATTTTGTATCCCGCAAACTTGCCAAACTTGCTTGTTAGTTCTTATAGATTTCCTCTGAAATTTTTCCATGAATTTTCCACTTAAATGCCCATGTCATCTAAAAATAAATACAGTTGTACTTCTTTTCCAATCTGGATGCCTTCTATATTTCTTCCCTTACCATCTAGAACCACAGTACAATACTGAGTAGAGTGGTGAGTGTGTATATTTGTCTTGTTCTTACGGGGAAAAATTTAGCCTTTCACCATTTAATATGTTGTTAGCTGTAGGTAGATGCCCTTTATCAAGCTGGAGAAGTTTCCTATGAATCCCAGTTTGCTGAGTTTTTATCATAAATGGGTGTTGGATTTTGTCAAGTGCTTTTTCTTCATTTATTAAGATAATCATTTTTTTCTTTTTTGTTTGTTAATGTACTGAATTGCATTGTTTGATTTTTTAATAATAAATCAACCCTATGTTGTTAGGATAAACCCCATTTGATCATGTTGTTACCTTTTCTATACATTGTAAATATATGTTGAAATTTTGTTTAGAATTTTATATCTATGTTCGTGAGAAATCTAATTTTCCACTAATCACATCCATTTATTTTTCATCTCAGATACTGTAGTTTTGCTATTTAGAAGTTTGATTTAGGTGTTTCATTTGGTTGCTTGTTATTTTATACCTTTCATGTCTCTTCTTAAATTTTTTAACATATACAATTTTAAAAATTATAACAACTGTTTTAATTCCTTTCTGCTCATTCTAATGTCTGTTTTTATTGATTGATTTTTTACTATGTATCTTGTTTTCCTACGTCTTTGCCTGTCTGGTAATCTTTGATTGGATGTCAGACATTAATTTTACCTCATTGGATGCTGCATATTTTGTATTCCTATAAATATTCTTGAGTTTTTCTTTGGAGCAAAATTAAGTTACTTGGAAAATTTTTTATCTTTTTAGGTTTTTTTGGATGATTTTTTAAGATAGATATGGAACAGTGCTTAGTCTAGAGCTAATTACTTCCCATTATTGAGGCAAGTCGTCCTTGAGTACTTTACCCAGAGTCCCATGAATTGTCAGTTTTTCCTATCTAGCTGGTGATAACAGGCATTACTCTAGATGCTGTGTGAGCCTTGGCACTGTTCCCTTTAATCTTGCTGGGTAGTTCTTTCTCTGGTCTTGGGTGGTTTTTTCACCACCCAAGACTCTGATCATTGCTCTATTGAGTTTTTTCTGCTGGGCTCTGGGGCTCTCTCTTCATGCAGATCTCTCTTCTCTTGTGTTCTGTCCTGGGACATATACTTACCTTCATCTCTCCAGACTCTCAGCTCTATCTCCTCAATGCAGGAGGAGTGCTGGGTTTCCTAGTGTGTTCTTTCCCTGTACCCAACCTGCAATCTCTCTTAAGGCAGTAAAATGTGGCAATAATAGAGCTTACCTAATTGATTTCCCATCTCTCAGGAATCACTATACTTTGTTGCCTGATTTCCACTGTCTTGAAAACTTTTTAATTTTTTAAAAATTTTATCTGTTTTTTGGCTATTTGGGTCTGGAGGGTAAACCTGGTCCCTCTTTTCTCATCTTGGCCAAAGGTAGAAGTCATTTTTTTGTTTGTTTTTGTTTGTTTCGGTCAATGGAATGAAAGCAAAGTCATCAGCTAAGAATGAGAAGGGCTGGAGGCACGTGAGTTTTAACAAGAGAGACAAAGGCATGAAATAGTTCTCTTAGAGAGTAGTCAAGCAAATCTATTCCTGAAAATGTATTAAGATTGCTAGGCATTATGGCCAATTAATCTACTTCAAAGGAGGCAAGAACATACAATGGAGAAAAGAGTCTCTTCAATCAGTGGTGCTGGGAAAACTGGACAGCTACATGTAAAAGAATTAAATTAGAACATTCTCTAACACCATACACAAAAATAAACACAAAATGGATTAAAGAGCTAAATGTAAGCCCAGATCCTATAAAACTCTTGGAGGAAAACATAGGCAGAACACTCTTTGACATAAATCTCAGCAATATCTTTTTGGATGCACCTCCTAGAGCAATGAAAATAAAAACAAAAATAAACAAATGGGACCTAATTAAACTTCAAAGCTTTTGCCCAGCAAAGGAAACCATAAACAAAGTGAAAAGAAAACCCACAGAATGGGAGAAAATATTTGCCAGTGAAGCAGCTGACAAGGGATTAATCTCCAAAATATACAAACAGCTCATGCAGCTCAATAACAAAAAAACCCAATCAAAAAATGGATGAAAGATCTAAATAGACATTTCTCCAAAGACATACAGATGGCAAAAAAACACATGAAAAGATGCTCAACATCACTAATTATTAGAGAAATGCAAATCAAAACTACAATGAGGTATCACCTCACACTGGTCAGAATGGCCATCTTCAAAAAATCTACAAACAATAAATGCTGGAGAGGGTGTGGAGAAAAGGGAACCCTCCTACACTGTTGGTGGGAATGTAAATTGGTACAACGACTATGGAGAACAGTATGGAGGTTCCTTAAAAATCTAAATATAGAACTACCATACGATCTAGCAATCCCACTCCTGGGCTTATATCTGGAGAAAACCATAATTCAAAAAGATACATGCATCCCGATGTTTACTGCAGTACTATTTACGATAGCCAAGACATGGAAGCAACCTAAATGTCCATCGACAGATGAATGTATAAAGAAGATGTGGTACATACATACAATGGAATATTAACCACAGAAGAGAATGAAATAATGCCATTAGCAGCAACATGGATGTACTGAGAGATTATTGTGCTAAATGAAGTAGACAGAAAATGACAAATATCATATGATATCACTTATATGTGGAATCTAAAAAAAAAATGATACAAATGAACTTATTTACAAAACAGAAACAGACTCACAGACTTCAAAAACAAATTTATGGTTACCAAATGGGAAACACGGGGGAAGGGATAAATTAGGAGTTTGGGATTAACATATATACATCACTATATATAAAATAGATAATCAAAAAGGATCTACTGTATAACACAGGGAACTCTACTCAATATTCTCTAATAGCCTATATGGGAAAAGCATCTGAAAAAGAATGGATATATATATATATGTATAACTGAATCACTTAGCTGTACACCTGAAACTAACACAACATTGTAAATCAACTATATTCCAGTATAAAATAAAAATTAAATTAAGAAAAGATTGCTAGGCATTATATGTAAAGATAAATAGCTCCAAACTAAGGGTTATTATGAAAAGGGTAAAAATAAATCTGCATAAATTAAAATTTCTTTAATTCCTCATGTTAAACTTCTCTTTTTCATCTGAAGCTCAGTACTAGCTTCATGTCCAATTCTACTTGCAGTTTAAGGGAAGAAAGAGTTAAGTACTTCAATTAACTGAAAAGGAAATGCTTTCTAGTGGCAATATTTAAAGAAAAAAAGTAGAGTAGGCTGACAGTTTTCACAAATATTTCATTTTGAAAATATAATCTTAGCAATTGGGATTACTAATGTAAAGGAAATGTCAACTAAATAATTGGATGCCTTTAAATGATTGCTCAGTTGATTGAGGAAAACTGATGGGCACTGTTTTCTATACAGGTTATTTGCCTTTCTGCAATGCAGGCCAAATTCCATAAGGAACATGTTAGTTCTAACTGTTGCACTTAATGTTAGTTTTAATCGTTTTTTCCCAAGATTTATCTCTCTCTTTACAGTTTTACAACATCTTTTGGTAAATCTATTTTGTGATTTCCTCAAGAATGCTTGCTTTTATTTTTTTCCAGATACCAAATACATAACACAGCAAACTATGTTAGCTTTTGATTTACATCTTCCTGGCTTTATATCATTTATAGTATTTGTAGAGTATGTTTTCACTTTGAGTTATTTAGCTTATGCCACTGGATCAAGTGAAAATAAGTTTATGCTTTTTAGTCATGGATGGATTTAATATAAAAGTTAGAAGAAGCATTTGTTTGGATCTAGTAATCTAGCATTTTGTATTTTTCTTAATCACTTGGAACATATGTAATTAATAATCACTAATTTTATATACACACTAATATCTTTATATTTTTGCCAAATTTCCCAAATTCTTGAACAAGTAATGTTATTTAATATTTTTTAAAAATGATATTATGTCCATAGCATTTTAGCAGACCAGTGGTGGAAGCAATGACAATTAATATGTGATCATTGCCATTAATAAGAATTGATTCTGATTATTAAAACAAGATTTATACAAATGGAATAAGAGGAGGAATACAAAAAAAATCTGAAAACCATTTAATTGCTGAATTATTGCCACAAATGATGGAATTTTTAGATATTCAGAAGAGAAAGATATAATTGTGAAATGGACTTGGAGGACATCATTATGGATGTACTACCGAGACAGACGGTAGAATATCAATCTTATTTGGAGGGTAATAAGCAGTAGGGAAGGCAACACAGAGAGAGCATTTTGGGCACTTAAGTGGAGAGACCCATAGTTACATGGTGGGGACGTGGAAGGTGGGGACAGTATACCTGGAGCAGAGAGTTTGTGTTGGGAAAATGTGAGAGTAAAGGTGACTTTGGGTGAGATTGTCAAAGGCGTTAAAGTCAAGGCTAATACAAATTTCAGGCTATTTCAGAGGACTGTTTAGCCTGCCAAGGGCTCTTCCAAGTATTATTGGGTGGAAAAAAAATCACTTCTCTTTCCACTTAACAGTGAGCCATTAATTCATGCCGTTCACAGGGGGCTGAAAGTTCCAGTTTGGTCGGTCTTGCCAATTTAAAAGTGTCAGTCTAACTAGGTCCTTCAAGCTCACCCTGTGATATTTACTTCCCTGAACTCTACAAATTATCCATTAAATATATTCACAGGCAACTTGATTTAATCTAGAACTAGACGGGCCTCAAAGAAAGAATTTTCCTTTCTTCTAAATGTTCATATCTATTTTAGAAACTTTATCTGACCATTTTCCTTATTTTTTAAATGTTTTTCTGGCCTTATTTTTTCTTACATTGTGAAATGATATAAGAGTTATAAATGACATTGAGGAAGAACAAAGCAACCCAGCAGTTGGGGAGAAAGCTCTGTACATGCCATAATTTTCTGCTCTGAAGAGATAAACTGATCAATGATATGCTACAGTGATTTTACCAGAAAGCTTATTTATTGTTTTGGCTTTAACACATTAAAACTAGCAAGGGTTCAATAAGACAGGATCGCATTAAGAATTTTCTTGCCAACTATAAAGTTCCTTGTTGGTTTCATAGATAGTTTCCCCCCAGGAAATCTGTGCTCAAAAAGGAGATTTCTGAACCTGCGAGAACATGTTCTCATTTGAAAAACTGTGAAAAAGCCCACAACATAGTGAATGAAACATCAAAAAAAAAAAAAAGGTAAACATCTTTATGGTGGTGGAATTCCCTAAATAGAGTGCAAGGCTCCTGTTTTTCATGTATATCTACAACCAGTCACAAGGAGAAATGCTGCTCAGACACCTTAAGTCATTTCAAATGAGCTTAAAGCATCTTTGGCGCCCTTAAATATTAATGCAAGTCAACAAGCAGTGAAGTCTCTGCCCTACAGGGACTGTCACTGGTCAGCTCCTTGCTGTTTGTTTCTGAGTTAATCAAATTACTATATCATTGGTGCTTTTGTACCCTCCACCATTAATGATGAGTGTCTTCGAAAAAAAAAGAGGATGTCTTAGCATAATGACACATTAATCCTGTGGGAGAGGGGGAAGGGGCATTCTTTTACCTAGATTGCCCTTGTGTGTGAGGTGGAAGCATAGGCGAAGATCACTGGCAGAAATCAACCTTTAATAAGTCAGTATAAAGCCACTTCACATTATCCCAGCCAGCTAGGAAATATACATGCAAAGAAGAAAAAGAAGCTATAAAAGGAAGAGTTTAATGCTGCTAATTTCTTAATTTGGTTCCTCTGATGTAGTATCTAGATATTAGTACCATTTTTAATTTGTGTGGAAGTGACTTCACTCTTGCCGTAGAGCTAACTGTCATCAAAACGAAAAATATGTTCTGGATGATACTGATACTACTTATTTACACTTGGCAAAACAGACCTTTCTTTCCAGCATCAAAATGGTTAAAATGAAGAAGCCAGGTTATTACACATTTCAATTCCAGAGTCAAATATAAAAATTTCTATTATAGGGACAATTAATTACATCTCAAAATGGCAAATGTGCATCCTTGTCAGGTAGAGTGTACTCTGATGGCCTTTCCTCAAACAGTGAATGTGGAGATTTGATCTCTTCTAATGGTGCTGAGAAAAGGGTAATTACGCTATGGTCAAAGCTAATTTGCTTTCTGCCAGATGAACTGTTGTATTTTATTGTACGCTGACATTTTAAAGTAATTACGGCACTGTTGACCTTAGACAATTCCAGTTGTATCGCTGTCTACAGCTGCAGCGTTCGCTCTACCTTTGGCTGGCAGACAGTGGCTGTAACGAGGTAATGACACGGACAAAGAGCACCATATGGGGCTCCTTTGAGATACACAAAGCCCAGTGAAAGGAAACAAGAAAATTTTAACATCATCATTACAGTCACACATCTTTACAGCTATAAAGGATCCTGTCCACACATGCTTGTGCGCATGCACATACACACACACACAGACAGGCAAATAATCTAAACACTTTGCCTGCTTATATCTTAGGTGTGTGCATGGGTGTGTGTGAGCATGCGTGAGTGTGTGTGTGTGTTTCTTTTGTAAATGGCAGCGTGCATCAAGAAGAAAAAGAGATCAGGTAGAACTGAACATGACGGACTGGTCTTCCTCTGACAGGAGTTCAAAGGCTAAAGACTATTGATTGAGATAAAAGCTCAGGTTCTTATCTAATGTTAAAGACACGCCTTGTTGTCTGAAAGCCGTGCACATAATTAGGCAGAGAGAAGAGCACTTCAGCCAGAAAATCACTATAAATGGAGCTTCATTAAACTTAGATATTAGTTAATTTAAAGGAAGAGGTTATTATTCACTGATACATTTTAATGAGCTATCTAGCTGTATTTTCTATGGTAAGAAATAAAAACGTGTTCAGAGTTCGTCCTGGTTAATGTATCCCTGCTAAGACAGAAAAATAGATTAATACTACTGGAGGAAAAAAAACAAAAAAACTTCATCCTCTCAAGCAAAAATGTACAGGATATTGAGCTACGGAATTGTCAAGAAGAGGTGGGAGAGAACTGAGTTTTACCGTCATGTTAAATATTTTATTCTGTTTATTAGGGTATGTGAAAATGGACTATGGAAATGCAAGCTTGCTTCCAATAAGCTGTGGGTGTTGCCTACGTCATAGCTTATGGCCTACTTATGTGACAATTACATGGAGCAAAAAAAAAAATCAATGTATTTCCTTTTGAATTACATTTATATCATTCAGCTTTCTTTTTTCCTAGTAATTAATGGAAGAGCACTTGCGTCATTATCTGACTGAGGAAAAAAATTAATTTACAAATTATGTTACAGAGATAGTAGAGATTGCTCTAGTGTCCTCAATTTATTTTTAACTCTGAGGTTTATTTTCCCCTAAAGTTTGTTGGTTTTTCCTAGCCTTTTTCACTTTCATTAGTATTTGGAGATTTCTATGCCAATAGAGGTATTTTTCTTTTAAGGCAGCATTCACTTGAGAGAATTACTAAAGAATTCCCATTCAAAATTGGAATGATATGGAATTAAAGTATATATTAAAATGGTCATTTCTGTGATGCTTACTTTTGGTGGTGTGTGACTGAAAATTTACCTTGTTCGTAACCCAAGTGAGAAAGAAGGTCTAAAATAGATGCAGTTGCCTCTTTTTAAATTGCATTTTTGTTTTACCTTTAAAACTTAGGAAAAACGGATTGACCTTTCCACTGTATTCACTGTGAAGGGCTTAGGGATATATAATGCTATTTTAAAAATCCTTGTAACTATTGAATTCCACACAAAATTTCTGATATTGTTAGAATGACTTAACTATTCTGGCACTGTAATTCCGGTGTAAATACATCCAACCAAGATCATATATTAAAAAGAATGTGTAACCAACACATTTTAGAATGTGGAGGAGTAACAATATAAAAGCAATCTAAGCATATGAAGTGGTATATAAAAGACTTAAAAGCCAAACACTTTTGCTCTTTCCAGATTCAGGCCTGAGTCCAACACTAGGAAACACAACTGGAAGTATGAACAACCTGTCTGTTTGTATTCTCATTTTTTTGGTCATTGTTAGAGACAATAACTCACACCTAAGAAGTAACCATTTCATCTCCAAATACCCTTGATTTAAAACGTCCACTACATTTGTTAATGAGTGAGAGCACGGAAGCCTACCATTTCATACTTTTAGAAACTTTTAGAAAATATTTATTTCTTCAGGAGTGTACCTAGTAATGTGAAATCAGTATTTTACTGTCTAATTTTGTCTACATTCCAAGTCCTGAAAGGTAGAAGAAGATAAAGAAAGAAAAGAAGGCTTTCAGAAGCTGCATTTTAAAAAAAAGAAGAAGAGGATAGAAAGAATCTCGATCATGATTCTGAAAGAGGAAGGGAGTGAGGGAGATACATGAGTCCAGAGCAGTCACGGAATCAGGAAACGAGTTCTGATTGAGAGTGAGTGGAAGAAAGAAAGAGAGTGACAAGAGGTAAGAAATCACTTCCCTGAATTAAGAGTGAGCGATGCAGTGAGAGAAGCAGAGAGACAGACAGATGGAGTTGGAAGCACAGATAAGGAGAGAGCTACTCCGAGGAAGCGGGGAGACTGTAAAAGACCATTGCATAATGAAGAAGGTGCAGTGCATGCTAACCAGAACATTAATGGTAATATCTGGGACTGGACCCTATAAAAATCCCATTTACTTTGAAGCTGACAGAATACTAATAAAAATGAATGAATAAAGGGAACAAAGCACACAAAATAGAACAAAAGACATATAATGGCTCCAAGTTCTAATCCTTACTGTTGATTGCCTTTTACTGTTACTTAAACAAATTTCTCAACATGACATGCCAACATCAATTCTTCAATTCTCTTTTGTGAAACAGGATAGGTAAGGAAGACATGAAAAATTCTGCAAGACTAGGGCTTTAATGCAATATCTCAGAAATTACACTGATTATTTGAAAAATAGAATTTTTCATACCATTAAAAGGTGGCAGAGAAGAATTTTTTCCATATGCAGTGAAGGTTGTGAAACAAAACCAGAATTGGCAAGGGGAAGGACAGCTTTCTGGGACGTTAGAATTTTAAAGCAAGCATTTAAAAGTCTTTGGAAAAGTTTTAGAGATGTGTTGGAAGCAAAATGATTCTTTCAGCTCCACTTAAAATGAGCTAGTTTTCCATGCAAAGCTATTTTGAGCCATAAAAAGACAGTAACCCTAATCAAGTATATAGATTCATTAAGGACCATACTAGATCGAGGTCAAATATGTGACCCTCCAATCTGAGTGTACTTAGCTGAGGCAATACTATCTCATCATTACTATCTTGAATTTATTGTCCATGAAATAGGCTGTTGCCTGCTTTTCTATCAAAACAAATATAAAGACTAATCCAGCACGTAAAAATGTAAGTCAAGAGTATTGAATCTTTGTAGCTGGATTGGATATACTACAGAGCAAGAGAAGTCTGCATAACATTTTTTAATATCTTCCATAAAATAATGTATTTTCTCGCCTAAAGATCCATTGCATACAGTGACTTTCATTAATTTCAGGAAATGGAAACCAGTCTTTGTATATCTGCCTTTTTAAAATATGTCATCTGTGCAGGAAAGTTTTAAACAGAGTCAGTATTTTGCTTATCCAGAATAAAATTGGCCTGGAAAACAAGGGCACAAGGTTCTGAGGAAAATGTAAGCGATTAAAACACCAATGTTGTTAGGAAGACTAAGTATAAAATAAACATTACAGGTTTGCAGAAAATTTCAGCTTAGAAAGAAAAATACATGTGTATGTATTAATTTTCACATATTTATATATATATATATTTATTACTTTATGAAGCTTTAGGATGAACAATCCTGTTATCAAAAAGACTTCTTTCAACAAGTAATGGCTAGAAATTAGTTTGGTGTTGATTTAATTAAAATACTAGGTTTACGTATTATTTTAACATTTTCACATTCAAAGTCTTTATTGGGCATTTATATAAGGATTAAAAAAGAAGTAATTTAAGATTATTACAAAGTTAATTAAATTAAATCAAATCTTCAAGTACTCTTTATTTCCTTTCTTATATAAAGTTTGGCCTTCAGTAAAACTTTTTCTGTTTTTCATCACAAGGTAAAATATTTCTTGTTATAATTTGGAGCAGCTGCAATTTCCAATTGTGCAGGAAAACTGTTCTTGTGCTGGTTGTTATTAGATAATGTATTTACATAGATTAGCCTAAATTAAGAGTCAGGAGGAAAATCTTTCTTTCATTTCATCCTTTTTTTTTTTTCTTTTTCTGAATGATGAGTAACTGTCAGTGTGTGGACGCCTCTTTTCAAGGAATGTGTGAAGCTGTCACCCTGCTACATCTGCAGGACAATCCAGATGTTACACATATGAGATCCAGGTCTCAGCATGGTGATGATTGTCAAATGAGAACGACCTAATTGTATGCCTGAGTCTCCATAAAATGACAATTTGGGGAGAGTTGAAGGAGGCCAATATCTTTCAATTATTTTTAACCAGTACCTTTTCTCTGTTAAGTTTGCATTATCTTCTTCTAGGTTAGTGTTAAAATATTTTAAAGTCTATTTTGGAAGGGAATGAACTAGACCTCATGATCAGACTTCATTAGTATTTATAGAGGAAAAAAATTCTTCTGTTTTCTCTAATCATAGTCATCGAGGATGACAAATTCTGATCTGAGGACAGTGTACGTGCCACGCTGGCATCCGAGCCTGTTTATGCACGTAATGGCTGGTTTAGGACACCTCTGAACTGTCACGTACAGTTTGAATTAATGAGGCCATACAGGTCTAAGGTCTCTAAAAAGGCCTCTCTAGATTAGGGTCTATTAAACCTGCCACAAGCTGCTTAGTGTTATAAAAGTGACAACAGAGGCTCTTTAGGCTTAGCATTTTGTTCTTTTCTTTTTTCCATTCCCTTTTAAAATTTTTTAGAATACTGAAGAAAAAATTTCTTTTTCTTCAGCCAATACCCTGCTAACTTACACTAAAGAAATTCCTATAGATTTCTTAGACATTCTTTAAAGAACACCAATATGCCAAAGGGGGGAAAAACACGATAAAAAGACAAATTAGGTAGAAAAATAGGTTTTAGAAAGTGCATGGTGAGTTAATAAGTGAGGCAGCTAATATTATCTTGTTTTGCTTTGTTATAAAAGATTATTAAATGTAGCCACATTTTAGCACAGTAAAATAATAGAACCTGCAAAAAAAAAAACTGGCCTTGTAATTAGGGATAAATAGAAAGCATTATCTCTGCTTAGGCACAATCCAATATTTAGCTGAGGGAATAAAATATCATAGTATGTTCATATGACGAGCACAGACATCAACAAATAAAGAAATTATAATTGGCATTCTTTAAGGATCACATTTAATAGCATTCTCCTGACAATAATTTTATTGTCACAACATTGGCTTCATATTTTGTTGTGTATCCTTTGTCTGCTTCCTATATTATTTCAAAACTCTTCTTCAGATGACTATAGTTTTTTCTGGACCGTGAATATTATTTCATTAATGGACTTCTGTTTTTCCTTAGAAAAATTTGAGTGCAAAATCAATTTAACATCTCCGAATCTATTAGGTGCTTAGCCTTTAATTTGTTCCACATTAACATTAAATAGTCAAAATATGAGGTTACTTTTGGTGTGATTATTATGATTGTAATAAGGCCTGACACTTGCGCCACTTCAAACACGCAACCACCAACAGTTTTATTACAACAAAAGAGCTCCCAGCATAACACATTTTAATAGTCAGAAGAGTTGTGAATTCACAGCTTTGCACAGCAGGTGTGGCTGCACATCTTTACACCCCTAAATACACTTGCTCATCTAATCTGACAGATTAGACAATGACACAAAACCCCCATCACCAATGTCTAAACAAAGACTTCATTTTGGAAGAGACAAAGCTTCATGCAGACTGTGTTGCCACTAATAACTTTTCCGAGTGGAAAACAATGTATATTTTATTAATGAAAAACAAATTGCGGCAGGGAAGATGAATGTCTTGGCTTTTCTGACATTTTAAATAATTTGCTTCCCCTTCCCTTTTGTGCCTTTAATATTTACCTTCATATCAATCTTGATGCAATTTTGTTAATTAGATAGGGTGCTGGCAGAGAAAAATGGAAGGCATCACAGTCCAGGACCTTAAAACCCAGGTTGCAAGGGGAAAACGATTTTGCAATTTTTTTGTGAGTAAACTAGACTGGAAAGCATCACCTTAATTAGAGCCAGAGGTAAGATGGACTTTGGGGCACCCACGCTTTGATGGCAAGGCACTTACTTGGCAAAGGGTTTCAAGTAAGCTAAGGCAACCTGGTTTTCTATTCAACTTCATCACAGCTGAACATTAAAAAGTGAGACTGGAGATGTGCATATTTACCATAAGGGAATGGACTAAGCATTAATGGGCTCGGGGGGCTTATTTGGAGGCAGCTGCACTTATCATGAATCAGGAAAGGGAAATAGCAGCCCTGGTGTGCTGTAGGTCAGTCACAAATGTCGACTGGAAAGAGCCATAAATCTCCCCCCTGACTTCAGACTGTGACTTGCAGAACACCCTTCTAGCATTTTCCTATAATTTAAAGATTATGTAAGGTGTATCGCGAGTGTGTTCGATGAAAATATTAGAGATAAATCCTGTAAGTGCTCTGAAGCAGCAGCTTCTGCTGGCAGTTACACTTCAAACAGGACAGGCTGCTAGTTTTGTCAACAGTAGGAGGTCATGGAAGGCTGCCAAAGAAAACAAACCTTTTTCAATAAAACGCTTTCAGTTCTAAGTAGTCACAGAATATCTCCTGTACTGTTTTATTACTGATATTTAAACTTTGATATATTGTCTTTTGCTGACAATTTCTTGAGTCAGAAATCTTAATCATAAAATGAAGTGTGGCACACACACACCAGAAAGGCAATTAGTCACAGCAAACTCTTTCCGGCAAGTTCAAATAATTTTTTTATTTTTGCTTGTGGGCAGGAGGGAGGGAGGGCGCGGAGGTGGAAGACAATGGTAAAAGTTATGGTGTAAACTGTTTCTCTTTCTTTTTTCATTTATCTGTTGTTTCCTGAAAGAAGACACATGATATACACTGGTAAGGAAAAGCTTGTGCCTTCGGTAAAAAAGATAGAAGTTTCCCATTGAAGGAATGGTTTTATTAATGATAATAATAAGGTACAGTGTCATTTTCATTTATCAATATGGTATAATTGACCCTAAAATAAAAGTATTCTACATCTGTTTCTTCGTGTAAGTGGATAAAAATGTTAAAATATGAAATTAAATGCACAATGGATATTCAGATTTGTCATATACTTAATAACCTATATTAGAAGTTAATACATTTGAAAATATTGTCCAGGTAAGGAAAATGAAAGTTGATGTGACTGATTTCCAAAACCACCTCTCACATGTAAGGCAAGTATCGTGCTAGAGGACTGGTTACTAAAATTTTCATTTGCATTTTCTAACTAAAGATGCCTTGTTTGAAACTAGAAATCCATTAATGGCCTTCTATCTTATAGCCTGGAAAGTAAAACACATGTAGCTATAAGCACCAATTCTATTTAATGGGTACAGGGTACCACCAAGTACATATTCCATGTTCATCATTGAGATTCATAAGGAAATTTTTGTTTTGACTTTTTGATTTTTTACCTTTTTATAATTTTTCAAGTCCAAAAGATATATAAGAATACATGCAAATTGAAAATAATATAAATGAGGATTTCACATATTCTTAATGATATCCTGGAGTTGTAAGATATAATTAACATTATGTAGAGTGCCTGGAGAACCCAGGCAGAAACAAAATGAGAAATGGAATCTCAATATGAGAAGTGTTTATACAAAACTCACAGGCATCTCCCTCGCTTGCTCCTTATTTTCTCAGAGTGTGGTTCAAGTGTTTTAATACTTACCTTGGTATCCTGACTGGCTTTAAAGGTAACCTATGCATGGAGAACCCTGACACCACGGTGCAGGCGTTACCAGCACAGCCATATCTGTAAGCTATGCATGGCCACCTTTATTGTTTTACTGTTTTAAAAGCTATGTTCCACTTTGAAATTACATTAAGAATATAAATTTCAACCTCAAAATTAGGATTCTATACAACAGAGGCAGAATGTGTGCTTTGTAGCACAAGATCCCTTTCATTTAATATTAAGCATTCATCCTCTCACATTTTTTCTATTTTTGAAAACTATTTGAAATGAATAGACATGCACCATAGGATTCTAGACCCTGTAGAATCCCAGGGCCCGAGCAGACTGAAGCCTAGCAGCCTCTTGTGCAGACACTGCCAGCAGAATATTTGAAGTTGATGCAGCTTAGGAAGAGGCTGATCTTCACAGAAAAGCCAGAATTTCTAAAAAAAAAAAAAAATTTAAAGCCATTTCACCCCCTAATCATAGACAAGCATTGAAGATCTTAAAACATGGCTGTGATCAGGCAATATTTTTTCTAGCATACTTTTTAAATGAAGACTAGTGCCTGCACAATTTAGAACGAAGGCCTGATGTTCTTATACATCACATACAGTCTCATTTTGAAAGCCATCAGCTATGTGATCTTCCTGAGTCCCAGCCTGTCCCCTTCTTCAATACAGCTAAAATGAATGGAAAAGCACAGAAATTATTTTGAATTGATGTGAAATATATCTTGTTCCAGCTATCCTATGACATGGCTGAGATTGGCCATCATGCATTCAACTCGATTCCTTCACATTAGTCTATGTAGAATACAATCCCAGACTCTTTCTTTCTTTCTTTCTTTCTTTTTTATAATCATCATTGTTTACTTCTAACCATACACATGGGAACAAAAGTCATCACAAGGTATTAAGAAAACAGAGCTAATGAGAGACAATGTTCTTGATCATTGGTTGTCTTTCACTGAACCAGTTTAGAGTTTTAATTCAAGTTTTAGCTGTGAATTAACTCTATCTAGAGTTTTATAGTACAAAGGAAATAGGATGCTTTTCTATTTGGTTAGCACAAAATATAGAGTTCTAATACTGTTGATCTAACACTAAAGATACTGATTGTATGAACTGAAACTGAAACTATTGCTTACCATTAAGGAATAGTATATTTCTGTGATGGAAATCAGTTTGGAAATGAGGATCAAGAAGAACATTTCATTATACAAGTAGGCTTTTCTCTTTTCTGGGTTTTTCCCTAATATAGCCATGATGCCAAGAATCTCCATTGGAAAGATTTTGCAATTACTAAATTTGATAGATGCCTGGTATTCTATGATCACCATCACTTGACTGGGAAAATACTGGGCCACAGAGAAAGAGGGATTAGAAGGGAGAACTACAGTGTGAGAGTTTGGGGACATAGTTGGCATAGACAGAAAACAAGGAAGTTTATTTATCTGTTGATGTCCATGAATAAGTCAATAGTTGCTGTTGACATCTTATGACATAGGTCAGCATTTCATTACACAGTAAATAATTATAGATCATTATATAGAATTCAGGCATTATGTTATCTGCTGTGGTTAGAAAGCTAAGATATAGTCCTTATCTTCAAAAGAAACCCAGAGAGTAAGAGGAAACTTCACAGCAGTACCTGGTTCTCCACTAAAACATTTATGACCTTCTACGGTCATGGTCTGCAACCCCAATGAGGTTCACAGGGCTGCCTGGTCAGCTCTCTCACCCATTCTTCACAGCAACTATTTCAAACTCACTCTCATCTCTCCGAAACACTTACCCTCACTCCCAGGAGACAACCTTTCCTCCCACTCAGCAGGGAAAACAGAAACCATTGTGAGTTAACTCCTTTGACCTGCTGACATCCAGCATATACTTATCCTGGGTCCTTTTTTTTCTCTCTTACCACTTCTATCACTCTACCAAAATTGTTGCCACTAGTGCTGCACACGGATAACTTTCAGTCATTCTCTTATTTGACCCTGGCATAAGTTGACACTAAAAAGGACTTTACCATTCTCAAAAAATATTCCTACCCCTGCCTACTCCTCACCCAGTGGCTTGCCTGAATACTACACTTTTCCCAAACTACTTTGGTCATTTCTATTCTCGGAATTTTGCCTGGCTGTTTTCCCTTGTTTGCTCCTTAAATACAGATGTTTTAATGTGGTTCTATCTATAAAATATTATGAAAGCACTACTGTAAAGCCTGGCATAGCAAGAATGATGGAGATTTGTGTTTGTTTCTTAGTGGCTAAAGAAATTTAAACAAGAAATTTGCTTGTCTAGTGTTATATTTCCTTATATTTCAATTTCTTTTGTAGTCAAGCACAGTATTCAGTTATTGTCTATGGGGTACAAAGCACCATACTATGTACTAAAGAAAGTTATGCAGGCTTTCTGCCCTGTCTAGAGGATTAACTCACTATGTCCATTACATGAGGCACACACTAAGCCTTTGCAATCATTACTAGCATGTAGGAGCACATCAACTTTTGATTTAGTTCAATTGTGGGGCAGGGTTTTTGCCCTCTTCATGAATTTTTTCATCAACCCTCTCAAGTCTTATATCATGGGTATATCCACACCTATGAGTAACAATAATTTGTGTAGACTCTGGAAACTATTGACCCCCCAAGAGTGTCTATTAAAAACTGAAAAATAACTTAATGCCATTTATTAAGTTCATGTTATCTGTACAAGTAGTTTAGACTATAAACTATATTAAATATATGTTAAGAGATAACACTTTTCATATGCCTTATACTTTTCCTTAGGTCAAATATTAAAGATGTCACTTCAGTGCTTCATGCTGGAACCATGTTGCAGGGATAGTTGGACCTGAGCATGGAAACTTATTGCACAGAAACTATCATAAAAGTTTTAATGAAAATGTTTGCATAATGGATTATGAGGTCTTCTAGGTTGCCATTCATTTTTTATTTCACTAAAACAGGAGTTTCTTTAAAAAAAACATATACACAACTCATATGCATTTAAAATATTAAGACAGGAAAGTACAGATTCTGAGTAATTTACTAACTATATGCTCAGGGCATGTGTGGCACACAGAAAGATGTGCTAAATTAACTAGGTTTAACTTTCGTACCCTGGGGACTTTCTCAATAGAATCATCATCAGTGTTATTTATGCTGCTTTGTGACAGCAAAATATTGAACTATCAGTGTTAGTGGAAAGAACATATATTGAAGAGATCATGGAAATGATGGTTAGTTCCTTTGCAAAACTGATGTTCCCATGAACTGCTTTTTTAAAGGAAAATAAGGGTAGAGCTCTCTCGCTATTTCCATGTTAAAGAATGAAACAATAAAAGAAAATTAAAAATTAATCTGGAACTTTATCTTTTTGAAAATCTTTAGAAATGGGACATTTACTTACTTCTCATGGTCTTCACTAGTTTATGAAGGAAGGTCTTACTATCACATGCCATTATGATGGAGAGAAAAAAAGACTAAAATTTTTCTACTCAACCACTCTAACCTTTTAAAATAGCCCATACTTATGTTTTATTCTCTTCATCCACCATGTGGATGAAGACAGCAGGGGATGGAGCTGGGAAGGTGGGAGAACAATGGATAAGCTGGAATTGAGGTAGAGCTATTTGAGAATGTGTTCTCCTGCCTGTAGGGACATTTGACAGAGAAATTAGAGTAGACACCATCATCACTTTTATCCTTCTCCTCAAATACTTTCACAGGGTACAGGGACAAAATAAAGATGATGCAGGATGGTAGTAGTGGGGTTGGACAGGGTCTTGCCAGGGTTCTACGGGTCTTGCTGCTTTGCCCACTTTGAAGATGTTTACTGTATAAAAGGCTTTTCAGTATCCTTGATAACTACTGGGTTGATCATTTAAGTTGGAAAATTCACAAGTATGTGGAAATTAAACAACATACTCCTAAATAACAAATAAGTAAAGAAGAAATCACAAGAGAGATTAGAAAATACTTGACATGAATGAAAATAAAAACACAAGATAGCAAAACTTGTGGGATATAGCAAAAGCAGTCCTTAAAGAAAAATGATCTAGATCTAGATCTAAATGTCTACTTTAATAAAGGAAAAGATTGTAAATCAATTTTCCATCTTAAGTAACTGGAAAAAGAGGAGAAAACTAAACCGAAAGCAAGAAGAAGGAAGGAAATAAAGACTTGAAGAAAAATAGCTGAAATAGGGAATTAAAGAAATAGAAAAATAAATCAGTAAAAACAAATAGATCTATAAATAGACTGATGAAGAAAAAAGAGAAGACTACTAAAATCAGGAATTATAATAATGACATTACTTCTCACTTTACATAAATAAGAATTATAATGGGATAATATGAATAATTATATTTCAAAAATTAGGTAAACTGGATGAAATGCACAAATTCTTAGAAACACACAACCTACCAAAACTGATTCAAGAAGAAATAGAAAATCTGGATAGACCTAAAGAGATTGAGCTAGTAATGGAAAAATTTCTAACAAAGAAAAGTCCAGGGCCAGGTGTCTTCATTGGTGTATTACACCAAATATTTATAAAAGAATTGATACCAATCCTTTCAAACTCCTCCAAAAAACAGAAAATAAATGCTTCTTAACTTATTCTATGAGGCCAGTGTTAGCCTAATTCTAAAGTCAGAAAAAGATATAATAAGGAAAGAAAATTATAAATCAACATTTTTATGAATATAGATAAAATACTAACCAAAGGAATTCAGCAGTATTTAAAAAAGCATGATATACAATTACCAGGTAGGATGTATTCCAGGAATGCAAGATTTCTTGAGCATATTAAAATCAATTATTGTCATATATCATACTAATAGAATAAAGAAACAAAGATCATCTCTATAGACACAGAAGAAGCATTTGACAAAATACAACACACTTTTGTAATAAAAATACTCAACAAACAAGAATGGAAAAAAAACATCCTCAACCTTATAAAGGACATCTCTGAAAAATCCACATCTAATATCATACTTAATGATGAAAGACTGAAAACTTTCTCTAAGATAAGCAGACAAGGATATCTATTCTTTTTACTCTTATTCAGCACTGTATAGAATTACTAGCCAGGGCATTTAAGCAAGAAGAAATTTTTAAAAATTATCAAGTTTGGAAAGGAAGAAGTAAAACTACTTGCAGGTGGCATTATCTTACATACATAAAAAATACTAAAGAATACACACATAGACACATAATCAGAGCTGGTAAATGAGTTCAGCAAAGTTGAAGGATACAACATTAATATACAAAAATTCAATTGTATTTCTATATGTTAGCTATGAACAATCTGAAAATGAAATTAAGAAAACAATTTTATTTTCAATAGCATCAAAAGGAATAATATAACTAGGAAAAAATTTCAACCAAATAAGTGTAAGATTTGTATGCTGAAAACTATAAAACATATTTAAATAAATTAAAGAAGAGTTAAATACATGGAAAGACATCCTCTGTTAATGGATTGAAGACTTAGTACCATTAAAGTGGCAATACTCCCCAATTGATGTACAGATTTAATGCAATACTGATGAAAGTTCTTTTTTACAGAAAAGGACAAACTCATTCTAAAATTTATAAGAAATGCAAGGGACCCCAGATAGCAAAAGCAATCTTGAAAAATAAGAATAATGTTGGAGGACTCACATTTCCCTATTTTAAAACTTACTACAAAGCTAGTAGTAGCTACTAGCTAGTAGTAGTAGCAAATCAATACAATGTGATACTGGCACAAAGCTAGACATATAAATCAAGGGAAAATAATTGAGAGTTGAGAGATAAACCCATTCATCTATAGTCAACTGATTTTTGACAAAAGTTCAACCAAGAGTGTTCAGTGGGGGATTATAATATTTTCAACAAATAGTTTTGGGAAAGCTGACTATCCACATGCAGAAGAAAGAATTTGGACCCTTCACACAATATACAAAAATTAACTCAGAAAGAATCACAAACATAAATGTGAGAGCTAATACTCTAAAAATCTTAGAAGGACTCATAGGTGTAAATTCACATGATCTTGGATTTGTCAAAGATTTCCTAGGTATGACAACAAAACCAAAAGCTACAAATGAAAAAATAGATAACCTGGGTTTTTTCTAAATATAAAAACATTGTGCTTCAGAAGACACTATTGATAAAATGAAAAGACAACCACAGAAGTGATAAAAATATTTGCAATTTATATATCTTATAAGCAGCTAGTATCCAGAATATAAAAATAACTCTTACAACAAAAAGAGAAATAACTCAATTACAAAATGGGCAAAGGACTTGAATAGACAGTTTTCCACTGAAGATATACAAATGGACAATAAACACAACATCGAAGAATGTGCACAGCATCATTCATCATTAGAGAAATGTAAGTCAAAACCACAGTGAGATACGACTTGACACCACAAGGATGTCCATTAAAAAAAAAATAGAGAAAATATAACAAGTGTTGGTGAGGATGTAGAGAAGTTGGAATCGCATACATTGCTGGTGGGAATATAAAATGGTGCAGCTGTTAAAAACAATTTGGCAATTTCTCAAAAAGTTAAACATAGAGATACCATATGCCACAGATATTCCACCTTTAGGTATACGCCCAAAAGAATTGAAAACATGTTCACACAAAACTTGTACACAAATGTTCATAGTAGGATTATTCATAATATCCAAAAAGTAGAAGACCTAAATAGACATTTCTCCAAAGACAACATACAGATGGCCAAAACGTACATGAAAAGATGTTCAGTGTCGCTAATTATTAAAGAAATGCAAATCATAACTACAATAAGGTATCACCTCACACCAGTCAGAATAGCCGTCATTAAAATGTCTACAAATAATAAATGATAGAGGGAGTGTGGAGAAAAGGGGACACTCCTACGCTGTTGGTGGGAATGTTAAATTGGTACAGCCACTATAGAAAACAGTGTGGAGGGTCATCAAAAAAATAAAAATACAGTTGCCATATGATCCAGCAATCCCACTCCTGGGCATATACGCAGACAAAAATATAATTTGAAAAGGTACATGTACCCCTATGTTCTTAGCACTACTTACAACAGCCAAGACATGGACAAAACCTAAATGTCCCTCAACAGATGAGTGGATAAAAAAGATGTGGGATATATATACACACACACACATATATATCACATCTTATATACACACACACACGCACACACACACACACACATATATACACACACATACACAATGGAACATTGCTCAACCATCAAAAACAATGAAACAATGCCATTTGCAGCAACATGGATGGAGCTAGAGATTATTCATACTAAATGAAGTAAATCAGAAAGAGAAGGACAAATACCATATGATATCACTTATATGTGGACTCTAAAATACAAGTCAACATATCTATGAAACAAAAACAGACATAGAGAGCAGACTTGTGGTTGCCAAGGGGAAAGGGAGGTAGGAGAGGGGAAGAATGAGAATTTGTGATTAGCAGAGGCAAATTATTATATAGAGGATGGATAACAACAAGGTCCTACTGTATAGCACAGGGAACAATATTAAATATCCTGTGACAAACCATAATGGAAAAGAATATGAAAAAGAATATATATATGTACAAATTAGTCACTTGGCTGTACAGAAGAAATTAACACAACATTGTAAATCAACTATACCTCAGTAAAATTTAAAACAATATCCAAAAAGTGGAAATAATCCAAATGTCCATCAACTGATTAATGGATAAACAAATGTGGGATACCTATATAAGGAAATATTATTTGGCAATAGAAAGGAATGAAGTGATGATACATGCTACAACGTGGATGAAACTTTAAAATATTATGCTAAGTGAAAGAAACCAGTCACAAAAGACTACCTATTGTGTGACCCTACTTATATGAAATGTCCAGAATAGGCAACTCCATAAAGACAGAAGTTGATTAACATTTGCCTGGGCGTAGGAGAGGCAGGAATTCGGAGTCACTGTTAACAGATACAGTATATCTTAGATAGTGATGATGGTTGCAAATATTGAAAATATCCTAAAAAACAGTGGAGTTCATGTTGTATAATTTTTATATTAATAAAAAGATAGAAAATAAATCAAGTCATCTCCATCAACCCAGATGCCCCAATGACTATGAAAAGCAAAACCTTCCTGCCAACCACATGGAGCATAAGGAAGAAATGAACTTTGTTGTTCTGAGCCATGGAAATTTGGGATTGTTGTGTTAACACAGCATATATTCCCCTATCTTATCAATGTAGCCAATAAACAGACAATTCCTCTATTTACCTACAAATTAAGTTAGAAAATCCATGCCCTCTCAAAATCTCTAGACAAAGTTCCATCATCCTACATTTATCAGATTATAGATTTCTGGATCAAAGCAATCTTGGTTTGATATAAATCTCTATATGTCACTGAACATAAATAACTATTTGAAAGTGCCATGGAACTTAGTGAGGACCCTAAAACCTAAAAATACACGGTAGATATTTGGAAAATAAATCTCTCTGCAAATATCTGTTAAATGTTTAGTTTTATTTTCTATGATTTTACTTTACCATCATCTTAGAGAACAAAAGAGGGTAGATTAGATGCTGGGTAATTACATTCTTATATGTCAAAAAATTTTCTTTTGCTATTTTGAAAATTAAACCTCCTTCAAAGAATTATAATACCCTTAATACTGATGTATAAGTGTCAGTATATTACATTTAAAGTGAATAAAAAAAGATCCAAATTGAAATTGCACAGGGTTGGTGGAAGATTTATTGTATATGTATCCACTAAACTTCAATTTGGGAAATCACTTTATGAAATCATAAAGTGATTTCCAAATGCATCATTTTTTCTATTTTCAAAAATCCTTACCCGTCAAAAAAATTATATTATCACGATACCATTCATCCAAATTTTCCTAATTATTATCATAGATGGAAGTATGTTTATGTTAATTGTGTGAGGTTCACATGTAGATCATTCTATGTCTTACTTTTCCCTTTAAAGCTCACAGGAAGATTTCTTCTTAGATTGTGTGTAAGTAGTCAAGGACCTTATGCCTAGAGAAGTTCTATCCCAGAAAACCAAAATCATGTCTCAGATTTTCAGTGTCTTGAAATATCCTTGCTAGTGTCACAATTTTCATTCCCATCAAATAGTGGAATTCTCTGTATTTTCCATTGCTATCCCCAATAGTTACTGTTGTGGTGGTCAGTTGATGGCAAAGCAAATCTAATGGTTTATTTAAATACAAATGTGTAAGTAAATCAGTTTGCTTCATTCTTTTGCCTAAAATACTCCAGTGTGCTTAAACTAATATCCACAAAACTTACTGTGGTCTACCTGAACCTGCATGGTCTGGTCCCTGCCTATACTTTCTATCGTACCTCCCTCCAGAATCATGAGGTTGTCCAAGCCTTAGCGTCTTCCTCTTGTCTGGTATATCCTGATTTCCACTGCAGATTTCACACGGCTGGGTCATCCTCATCGATGTGGTCTCAGGTCAAATATCACTTCTTCCAAAAGAAGACTTTCTCTAACTACCCTTGCAAAAATATTCCCATCACTCTAACATTATTCAGTTTTATAATTTTTATTGTGCTTATATAAACTTCCTGGCTTATTTATTAATTTATTTGTTTATTGTCAGTATTATGTCCCTAGAATGGGCGCTCCCTGAGAACAGACAATGTATACTCAGTGCCTAGATGAGTGCTAAATTGTAGAATGAATGAAATAAGTAAATCATGTCTTGGGTTACTGACACATTAAAATCACATTAAATTAAAATCACATTAAAAATGATATTGATGCTCCCCATTCCGCAACTCAATGCATGCACATCATTGCACACAACTTTCCTCAAGTCTTTCAACAGCTCCTTTGTCAAACAGCTCATCTCAGAGATTCTCAGAACAAAAGAGCTTCTGAAACCAGAGTCATTTCTAAAATGTATTAATAATTATTCATTTGCACTATTCATTATTGTGCAAATAGTGACAGGAGCCTGGTTTGAGGACCATAGGTTGCTGCATGAAATGTGCTTGTTTTCTTCGACCCCAGTGAGCGTTCTCTGTGCTCATCTAAGGGCAGAATTTGGCCATGTGTGGTTAGTCGATTACAACAAACATATGGGGAAAATGGCTGAGAATGCTCAAATATTGAAACCATATGTTACTGCATGGGAAACTATGCCTTATTAAAAAACAAAACAAAAACTGAGAATCCAGCTAGAAACATACAGCTCAGAGCTTTCACTTTCAGAGTTTAACCAGCACTCAATTTATTAGACTGAAGACTTTCTTTTAGATTGAACTCAGTCTTTACATCTCAGACCAGCTACTTAGTTAAAATATTTCGTTTGACTACAGATGCTTCCAAAAATCAAACATCTTGCAAAATTTGAAAATTCATTAAAAAGTAAAAGTATTCTGAATCCTATGAGATTTTTAAAATTCTGTTTTAAATGCCATGAAGATTTCATAGCTTTTATATATACTGCTCATATAAATGGAATATTTTAACTTTCTTTTTTCAATTAACATCACACCATCTTCATAGAGAAATGGAACAGATAAGGAACTTGAATGATACACTTATAAGATATTAGTCTTGTGGTTAAAGACTAATAAAATTTAGATCAGAATAGGATTTGCACTGGAAGTGATGCTGAGCCTCCGTGGAAGACGTAAGAATAGACTCATACACATTTTCTTTTGATTCTCAGATGAACCTCACTTATTAACCTCACTTCATTAAGTCTAAGGTGCCATCAGTTGTAAGATACACCACTACTAAGAAATAAAAATGCTGCCAATTAACTAAGATGCAATGCTCTCTTATCATATTAAATGTAGCACACATTCTGATTTCAAAGAGTTTAATATGTGAAAACATATGCATGATCAAAATAATGAAGTATGCTAGTGTACTGGGTTGAATTTTGGTTTAATGCCCTAGTATAAAGCACCAAATCCAAGGCACTGTAAGAAATTCAAGAAATTTGCTTTTGATGGATTCACGCTTCCTTTCCCATTTTGGTCCCTGTTTCCTTAGCTAAGGAGCTCAAGGCCCTCTCCTCCCCACCACCATCCATACAAAGAGCCCTGGCAGGAGGGGTTTCTTTCTGAGCTTTGCTTTCCAGGGAGGGCCAGATTTTCCAGACTTTTCCTTCTTTCTTTTTGTCACCGATAGATATTGATGTGATAGATTACTTTGGGCTAGGAAATTTTATAGCCAATGATAACCATGTCTTATCATTTTACCAATATTTGCCTTTTAACAGCAGACACCCAAATTCACAAATTTTAGCCCAATTAAACCAGTTATCTAAAGTGGATTTTGAAGTGTAATCACAGGCTATATTCTGAGATATAAAGACAATTAATACATGTAAATTATATCCTCATTTTGATTCACATATAGAGGGAGGCAATATACAGCAGTAGAAAGAGCATTGGTTTGGGGATTCACTAAGACCTTGTTTTAATACCTACTATGTGATCTGGAAGTCGCTTAATATTTCTTAATTGTGTTTTCCTCACCGATGAAGTAAAAATAATGATAAATATATTTTCTAAACTTTATAGGCATAGACAAATATAAGTTGTGTAAGATATTTTTAGTATAAAATTATGCTTTGACAATGTGATATAATATATAGTTACATAATAGAAACATATTATATATAATTGTTTACCTTTGAAACCTCCATCAAATTATCAAATTGGGCCAAAGTGATATTAAGCCCTCGAGTGAGCTCTACTAATGCTATCATAAAGCACTAGCTGTTATTCCTGATGATTTTCTTACTAATCTTGCATGTGTTGTTTAGATATCCTTGTGTACATATCAAAATCATTTACCTAAAGATTTAGGTAGTTATATAACTGATATTTCACATCCTGATAATTATTGGAAATGCTTTTATTTTTTCTCACATGAATGACATTAATATTCTATATCACTAATACATTTTTAAAAATTTGATCGTGATGATTTCTATGTAATTTTTTTTCTTTTATTGTACATTAAAACTGTCATGCTTTGGTAATAGCACACTCCTACAATGAGAATGACAGACCTTTTATGCTTGCTACATTTCTGATTATTCTTACCTTTCCTGAATGGCCATTTTTCCTTTTCTCTTAATTCTCCATGTCTTGTCTTTAACTTTTTTTATTAAGTTAGAACCTACTTCTTACCTTTTTATTATCCTTCTTCAAACTCCCAAGTTTTCTTTTCTTGTTTCAATAAGATTATAAATTCAACAGGTATGCAGTTACATCGAACCTTGTTTATTTTAGTTAAGAATCAAAATATATTTATTGATTAAAAGACTAATTTGTGTCCATGTCCACAATTACCTGTATCTTTCTTAATTTTTTATAAGATTCTAGAAATAATTTTTTCAGCTTGTTTGAATTCTCTCAGGTTCAAACTTTTTCAAGCAAGTACAAACTCTAAATATTTTTAAAGAAACAGAAGTTCAATTCTAGTAAAATTCTATTGCAGGGAAATCATGCTACCCACTGAGCAGGTTATTAGACATTGAGACATAGAGGGTGCTAATCAGAAGTGAAGAAGGGTGGTTTTGACCACAGATGGCAATCAGAGTTCTCCCATTGAAGATGGCTGAAATGAGATAATATGTTAAGGAAGTAGAGGAATGAAGGGGAAAAGTAAGATGGAGTAAGCCTGGATAATAAAGTGAAATGATTTTGAAAATGGAAAATACTGGAGAACTAGTGGTTGGCAATGGTAAATGTGCCAGTGGACAGGGAGGATTTCAACATTTTAAAAGGAAGAAGGCAACTAATGGAAGTGAGAGGACAAAATTATGGACTTGACAGTCAGTTTAAATGTTAATGGAGAGTTCCCGAGTGTGTAGGAGCAGCTGCTGACAATAACTCAGGATACAACAGTTTTAACTATCACCCCTAGGCAGATGAGTCCCAAGTCCTGTCTCTCAACTTAACCTTTCTCCTGAACTCCAGTTCATTGGGTAGGCTTGTCACCCAGGGACACAGACTTAGCAACCATGCTTCCATCCAACTTATCCTGCTACTGTTAGTCTACAGACACATATCTATTTCTGTCTGTCAATTTGTCTCTGTTAACTTCACCATACCCTGGCTTCTCTTTTTCCACTTGCCTTCTAAAAATACACTATTTGATACACTGACAGTGTCATTACACGTGATATGAGATCTAGAACTTTTAAAAGGAAAAATGTTGAATGGAAGAATGAACAAACTGATGGACAGATGGATGGATGACTGAATTTCTTGATTACTTATTATCTGCCAAGTGCTCTTCCAGTCCCTTCGCATACAGATGTGTCAAGAGGTAAATTCCCTGTCTCTACTTTATTGATAGATACAGACAAAACAAACATAGTTTATGCCCATTTGTGATAAGAGCTAAGAAGGTAAGCAAAGCCAAATGAGAGCTGAGAATGGTGGATTGCAAGAGCTGTTTGAGATTGGTTGATCAGAAAAGACCCCTATGAATATCTGTCATTTGGGCAGAAAGCTAAATAAAATGGGAGAACAAGATATTCGGAGGAAAATTTTTCTAGATGCAGGTAAAGCAAGCTCAGAGTCCCTATGATTAGAATATTCTTAGTCGGAAAGTGGTGAAAACTACTTTCTGTTTGGTAGATTTGTCTATTCTGGACATTACATGTGAATGGAATCATACAACGTATAGGTTTTTGTGTCTGGTTTCTTTTACTTAGAACTATGCTTTGAGATTCATTTATGTTATAGCATACGTCGTCCCTTTTAATTGCTGAATAGTATTTCATTGAATGGATATGTTACCAGTTGGGTTTTTTCCTACTTTGGGGCTATTAAAAATAATGCAGTTTTCAACATTCACGTACAAGTCTTTGTAAAAACATATGTTTTTATTTCTCGTGGGTAGATTCCTCCAAGGGGAACTACTTGGTTTTATGGTAAATTTATGTCAAGAGTTTGGTTTTGAACTAACATTCAAGTAGAGATATTGTGAAGGTACCTCATGTATTGGTCTAAAATTCAGGAAAGAGGTAAATAAAAAGTTAAACATTATACACATGATTTCAAAGTAACTGGACTGTATAAGGTCAGATGAGTAGTAAATGTAGTTTAAAAAAGAGAAAGGTCTAAGGTTTAACTCCTGGGCATGCCAATTTAAAGGTTAGGAAAATGAGGAGGATTCATAAAAAGAGAATAAGATGGAACAAACAGGGAAAATGTCAAAGCAGACATTTTGTGTGTCCTGTGCTGCATATCCCCTTGGTCAATCTCCAGGCTCTGCTGAAACTGTGGTAGACAGCTCCAGTCCATGCTAACAATCTCCCAAGTTTTTCTGCTTAACTGCCTCAAGGTATTTTTTCCAAAATGAAAAAACTCACTCAGCCCTTGTGGTGGTGTATAGAATCAAGGACACCACAGGCAATTCTCAATAATGAGAAGACAGGACTCAGGATTATAAATGCTCCAGTCTCCTATCCTTTGGCAAGATAATTTTGAGTTTCAGAATAACAAAAAGCCTGACTGGCATTGATTCAAGAGAAAATAGGAGGAAAGAAAAGGGAGGAAGTTGAGATGCATATAGAATCTATTTCTGGGAGTTTTGCTGCGAGGCAGAGGAGAAAAGTGCCGTGGTGGTAAGTAGACAGAGATAATCAGTGAGAGAGCTCTAGGGAGCGATTTGTTTTAAAGATGGAGCATGTTACATTGTGTATGTATAGTGGGAAGAAACATGGAAGATACAGAACATAGAGGGAGAATTGCTAAGGTGATGTCTTTGAGTAGGTGAGGAGGCATTTCTTTAGGAACAAGTGCAGAATGTTACATTAGGAGAACAGAGTTTTAACAGGGGAAGGCAGAGCTTTTTGATGTGGATGTGACTATATTGGTATATTTAATAGTGGGGACATGTGTTTGGTCCATGTCTTGATGAGTAAATTCATTCCTGAACATCTAGAAAACAAGACAGTCCACCTTCTACTAGAACCCACTGAATATTTATATTTTATAATAACCCACTGAATATTTATATTTTATAGTAACCCATTCCATTTCAGACAGTCCTAGAGCACCACAATTTCTTCTCTGTGATACTGAGCTAATGGATATAGAGTGAAACTATAAAGTACTGGGTGTGGGTGGAAGAGACATACTTGGTGCAAAACAAGAAGCAGCCAGTTGCAGCAAGTGAGGAGAAGGTGAACATCCTTATCCACCAGCCAGGACTAAGATCGGGAAGTATGCATGTAGGAAAACATGTATGTACACATGTAGAAAGTATACATGCAGTGAAAAATATAGTTGTAGCCATCACAAATGTTAGACAAATTTAGCTACAAAGCAAGATACAACAAAACTTCTTTAGCGTGGGTATAATAATTTTTTTTTTGTATCTGAAATTCTCATAATTTTCATTTGTTTTGAGTTGAGTACTGAGATAGAGGTCTTAATACACAGTCTTATTAGAGAAGAGTCTAAAACAAAATCACATAATAAAGTCTTGCAATAAGATTGGAGAACTGCTCATTTTAGTTTAGTATTTTTGTTTTGTTTTGTTTCTGCTAGTATTAAGCCATGAAATAACTCGTCAACTCTAAAGAAAATACTGATTTATGTTAACATTTAATGAGTACCTGCTATGGTCAGACACAGGTGCTAGATATAAAATGAGGTAAATGGTCTCTGTCCCCATGGGATACACAAAAAATTTCAGTAGAGTATTATTTAAAGACTGAGAGCATGGCAAAAAAATAGCATATGATGACTATGTAGGAGATGTCAGTTAGGTCATGACAGAGCAGTAGTCCCATGAAAAGGGTTTTCAAATATGAAGACATTGACTAAGGAGGGACATTTCAGACAAAAGCTAGAGTCACTTCACTTCTCTTAGACTTAGTTTTGTGTCTGTGTTGTTGGGCTACATAAGGCTTTTCAAACTCTATTCATGGAATTCTTTACAAGCTACAGTAACTCCAGAGAAGTTTGGGGGGAGGAAGTCAAGATGAGCAATTAGGGCTCTTGGCTTCTCACTTCCACTTCAAGCAGAGATATCTTAGGCAATGCAAAAGGAGTTCCATTAATTAATTTAATGTTTAAATTAATTTAAAAATCTATTTATTAAAAAAAAAACACTGGATAACATGGTCTCTAAGGTTCCATATCTAACATTCCATAGAAAAAAATCTTACAGTGATACTGTGTTCATTGGTATTATTTTGTTAATTACCAGAAAAGAAATCTAAATTTCCCTATATTCTGGGGACTGTAACATCGCTGCCAATTTTGAGGGGGGAGTGTGGGGAAAGGGAAGTGGTGGTCCTTTTGGGGGCAAAAAGAACAAACAAAGGCACTGGATGAGGGTGAAAGAATCTGCTGAAATGCAAAGGCAGAAAGGAACCAGAAATATATTGCAGGCAAATTTTGTTTTGCCTGCAATATATATAAAAAAAGACCTAATATTTGCCTGCAATATATATAAAAAAAGACCTAATTTTGTCTCTGAAATGTCAATTAGAATATTCAAATAAAAGATGATGAAGTTATAAATATAATATATATACATAGATGCAAACATATTCATATACTTATGTGCATATTTTATACAGGTACCCATGATTTGTAATATTCTAATAGGAGAGAATGGTGCAATATCTAAATCTGTGGCCCATGCCCTCTGAAAGTACTCTAGATAAAAGGTAAGAAAAATAATTGTCTGATACAGTTTCTAAAACACACACAGAAGAACCATGGTGATTGTGTATTTCTAGAATTCATTTCACTTATCATATAATCCAATTTGGAAATTCAAACACGTTAAATGAAAACTTTATAACCCCACACACAAAACGTTAAACCTCACCATAAGTTAGTTTTCCAATGGTCATAAATTCTCCTTTAGACAAGTTAGCATTTTATCTAAAGCAAATCTCAAAACTGTAAATAACATCTCCAACAAAACACAGCTGTGAAAGCCTAATCATTTCTTTAAAAAATAGGTAAACTGCTTTTTAGATAAGCATGAGGGTACGATGTAGATTTTTTCATCGTTAAGTATATGTTCTCATTTTCTGTGGTTTCCTTGGCTCAGTTTCTATTTTTTTAATGCCAAAGATAACACAGCCTCTTTTATATTAATCAGTCAACAAACACAGCTGAGAAGTTGAATGCTAAGGAGTTCGAATTTTCCTAAAGGTTTGAGAAATGTCTTAATATTTCACAGTATGTCAACATTCTTATGACATCCCATTATGTGGCATTATATACATTTTCTTGTACAGTTTGTCTCATAAGTTTAACAATTACTAGGTTAACTAAGAGTAAGTCTTGTCCTCAGACCATTACCTTGTGTCACAAGATCATAAATTTAAAATGCATTGCGTTGTTTTTTCTATAAAGAAATTGTATTTTATAACTTAATTTTTTGTACATTATTTTCATGATTTTTATGACAATAGCAGTAAAATAATTACTGCTTACAAAAACATACAGATAGAGTTTTTATAAGTACTAACTAACCTCGTTTTATCCCCTATATGTAAAATTAGTATGTATCTCTGGAACTGGGATCATGCATTTTTAAAAACCTTTTACAACATAGCCTACTCTGTCTAAGTCCAATTGGTACTACTGTATTTTGTGGCTAGACTAACTTTGTGACTTTGAAAAGTGTTCTTCACATTGCTTTTATACAGCATCAATTTCACTGTGCACCAGAGGTGACTGAGAAACATATTTTGTTGGTTAAAAATATTACAGTAAGCGACTGTTCTCCATGCAATTTTCAAATAAGAATCAATCAAATCTTGTGTGGTGATGTGCAAATTTTCAGTCAGTTTTAACTGGTTTTGCTGTTCTGAAGGTTAAGGTAGTTTAATGGTTGAAAGCACATTGCAGTGAAGCTAGCTGCACAAGTCGAAAGTGTACAGGATTAGGATTTCATTTCATTTTAGCTGTTGCCATGTGTGTTTTCTGTCCAAGCTGCCTCTTGCCGCCGTTTAACCCATGCTTTTTTAAAGACAAGAGGGGTTGAGAACTTGAGGGCCTCTGGCTTCATTTTAACAAGGTGTCACTAGCACTTTGGTACATAATTTGTCATAAATGTCAAAGGTCACTGGATGTTCGAAACCTACAGCCAGCAGATGGTCATTATGACAGCAGTTATGTTTCAAAGGCAAAGGATGTTTTGTGGTATTTACTTTAGTGTGTTAGTGTTACACCTCAGAGTATATCTGAGAAGATTCTAGTTTAAATCAAATCATCCTTGTAGTTGACTGCTTAAGAGGTAGTACCAAGAGATGGAGCAGTTTTCAAAGATATTCCACTTGGTTACTCCAGTCTAAAATTTACACCATGTAATTTTTTATTTTCCTCCTTATGCTCAAGCACTGATTATGGATTTCCTAGTTCTCATTTCTGAGTTAAAAAAAAACAAAATTAAGTAAAAAAGCAAAGTATCAAAATGTGTTAATGTGAGTTTCTATTTCTAGCCAGATCGTTGAAATGGTATAAAATGTTAAGAACTATAGATGAATTTCTATACTACAACTAAATATTATCCAATAGCAATGTCAGATAAAACAAATAGAAAATGTTTTATTAGATTCTACTACACTTCTAAATTTGTTAGTTTAAACTTCACTAATTTATTCATTATTTCATCCTAGTTTTTACTTATGCCATTTTATACTAAACAATTAACAATTTTGACAGGTCCTAAGTGCTAATATTGAAAAACAAAACTCATATCCTACCATATTTCCATTAGGCAACCCCCGCAGAACTGGTGAAGTGTTTGTGTTAAATAAAGAGGTCCACCAGTTCTTAAAAAAGCTTTGTTCTTAAAATCATGAGTTTAGTAACAAGAAGAATTGGACATAATCTAGTACAAATAGATACAAAGATATGTATTTCTATTAAGCTTCACGATCAGGAAGAGAGAAGATCATGAAGATAGAGACTGAGACTGGTTGAAAATAAAAAGAGAGATTCTAGTACTGCTCTAGTAGAAGTGTACCACTGAATGCCTGAGCATACAGAGAATGTGAATGATGATCTCCTAATCCAGGCAATAAGTGACATAGCCCTGGGGGAAGAGGCTGATGGTAGCTGTGGGGCCTTCACCTATCGACTTATCTGTGGGGTCACCAACTCCATGAAACTTAAAAGTCCTGTGAACGTAAAATTCTTCACTACTGTTGCTGATAACTTTTCTCACAGAAGATGCAAGGGGCAATAAGAATTCTTACTCTGAACTTGACTTTGATCTATAAGGAAGAATTGCATAATGATCTGAAAGTGGCAGCGGCCTTGGGAGAAATTAAGACAATATACAGTTAGAATTAAGTCTGGCTGCATGTAAGAGAAAACCCAGATGAACCGCTTTAGTGCATGAGATTTGATTCATTGCTGAAAAAATCCAGAGGCCAGTGTAGCAAAATCCAGGGTTAGTGTAGCAATATCACAAATTATTGCAGATCCCAGGCTCCTTTCAGCCCTTCATTCAAAACACAACAGGTTAAGAACATGGATATAGAACCCAACTTCACCACTTTCTGGGTGTTTAATCTTTGGCAAGTCATTTCATCTCTCTCTCTACCTCCACATCTATAAATAGATTTATAACTACTCACTATAAATTATTTTAATGGACACTGTTAATTGGAACTATGGATAGTAATTTGTAATAATTATTCAAAACTAATAGTAGCTAACATTTAATGAGTGCTTCTCATGTCCAGGTGCTGTTCTTAACTCTTGTTAAGTAAGGTAATAAAACTGTGAAATGCAGCATCAAACACCAGCCCAGGCAATGTGACTACATGATCCCTGCTCTTAAGTATTATTTAGGGATGAGGAAACTTAGATTCCTACCTCATATGATTGTCGTGAAGCATACATGTGCAAAATGTAAAAACTAATTCCTGGTACATAGTAAATACTACAAATACTGCTGGCCGTTATTATTGCTACTGCTTTTCTGATGTGGTCCTCTTCAGCATAGTCCAAGTGCTCCAATCACTTCATCCTCATTAAAGGAAAACTTCATATCACTCTCCTATTAGAACACTTCCTATATAGACGTAATCTCTACTTATATCCAACTGGCCATATTTTAGGCCAGGAACATGAGAAACGTGGTCTTTATTCTGTATCCTGGTAAAATTTGTAGAGTTTATTAATCAGGAAATGAAGAAAAACTAAATATTGGGAAGACACAACTAACAATTAACTGCTATATGACATCTAGGAGTTCATAAAAGTGTAAAAATTGTCTGTTGGAGATTCTTAGACAGACATGTATCTTAGATTTTTAGGAAAACTATGTATAAAATAAAATATAGGCAGAAGTGCAGGTATGATCTGGTATCTAGAATTCCATCCTTCAACTCCCCCAGAGAAGACTCTTAAGGGCAGAACAGTTAAACGAAACAAAAAAAAAAGCCAAACCAATTAAGAAATAAACAAGACTATCTCAAGAAACCATAAGGTTTGTTTTGATGAGCTAAGAATTACAAGTAAAATATGTCATAGACCTCTATGACCAACACCAAGAAGAGAAAGTCAAAGACGAGATAAAGTTTTAAGGATAATACTGGAAAAAGGCAAGTTCATTTTAGCTATGCATGATGTATAAAGATAAGCAAAAAAGGGAGAAGCACTTGCTTTGGGGAGATGAAAGTGAAATATAGAATTACTCATCTTTTAGTCTTCATCTTCAACCTCTACTGTGAAGACTCTGTACTGAGTATAACAAATATCATTGAGACAGTTACCTCTGTCTGCTGTGCCTCCCTGCATTTTCCTTTGAACATGCTGTTTCTGCTATCTGGAATATCCTTCCTCTCTTATTCACTCATGAAACTCCCACTCAGCCTTCAACAGCTAGTTCAAACAATAATCCAAGAAAGCCCAGAGAGAGTGGGAGAGTTTCCAGAAGACGTATCTGTCAGATGATATCCAAGCTCCTTTTTACACAGGGGTGGGATAAGAACAGCTAGGGGTGGCCAGATGGGTCAGACTCAGAATTTTAGTTCAGACACTACAGCTCATTCTAAGCAAGGAAGTCAAGAACAAATAGATTCAGCCCATGGGTAAATGCCAAAGTTGGGACAAAATGGGAAACAAAGTCACGTAACAAGTCCAGTGAGATGAAAACAGGGCTTAACTACTGGTTCATATTAGGTGGAAATGTTACAAAAAGAGTTCAGTTTTATTTAATGTAAGATTTAATAATGAATTTAATATGAACCTTAGTGATTTCCACAAATGCCCCTGGATGTCTTAAGAAATGTCTCTGGCTATTTTAAGTTGTCTTTTCTAGTTGCCAGCTTCAGTCTCGTCAGCTGTTATGGACTTTCCAGGCAAGTTATGGCAATTAAGTAAGATGACGCACACAATGCACCCTGTTTTGCTGCTGACACAAAGTATTTGCTCAATACTATGGAGTGGAAATACCAGCCTTCTGGCAGTGGCTGGCGCAGCAGAGCTGCTCTCTAAGCAGCTCTCCAAGTAGCAGGGTTCCGAGACTGTGAAGTTGGCCTCCAAGTTTCTTTGCAGGGGGACGGGTGAGACAAGTGCTGACCGGGTGCTAGCTGTGAGGAGAGGGCCTCTTGAAGATAATATCTCAACTCAAAAGAGTGCCTCCAAGCATAGGATTCCAGGCACTGGAATTCCAGGCTCCGAGGCATTCAACTCTCTCTGCAGAAGTTGACTATTTAACTCTATAATATGCAAAGAGCCCAAACTAATCACAGGTGTTTTGGAGAAGAAAAACAATGTTGGAAGATTTGCTCTGCTACACACTAAGGCCTATTATAAAGGAAGTGTGTAGCAAAATATACTTCTACCACCTGTACCTGAGATTATCTGTTTTTAAAGGCCTTCACCAGCATGGGTCAGCATCTTTTAAGAAAAAGCCTGGAGCTGTGGGTTCACAGAACAGTTGCAGGGAGGGAACATGTTTTCCTCCTGGGGTATATTTAAATTTGGGAGGTTGCTTTATGGAAGAGGGGCTGGAATAAGTCGCTGCTGCAGGTGGCCCAGCTTTAGCAAGACCAGCTTTAAGTACATGTTGAAAACTTTATCCCCTAAAACAAAAATCTAGGCTGAGTTTATGTTAAAAGGAATTCCAGAGAGAAGAAATTCCTGGAGCACTTTTTAAAAACAATGATAATAGCATTCATCCTTACAGCAAAGGAAAGATTTGTGCCATCCATTAAAAAAAAAGGTCACACAGCTAACACATAGGAGTATCCCATTTCCTGGAAACTCAATAAAATCAAGTTGCAGAGGTATAGGGGTGCACTTTCCTGGGATCTTTCACTGAAATCCTCAGAGTGGAAAACACCTGGGTTAGAAAATACCAAGAAGCAGTCCACGTTCCCTGTGAGACTTGGGTTACAAGAAGTATAAACTCCATGAACCCAGACATTTTTGACTGTTTTTTACTACTGAAATCCATAGACCTAGATTAGTTCCTGGTTCATAATTTTCAGAAGGAATGGAGAAGAGCAGAGATTAGAATGACTCTCAGAAGAATAGCACCTTGGAAACCCTGAACAGAAGCCAGTCTGACAATGTAGAAAGCTATGTGACTGGTAGGGTTTTGGTGCTCCAGCCGGGTGTCAGGCCTGAGCCTCCAAGATGGGAGAGCTGTGTCCAGGACTTTGGACCACCAGAGACTTATGGTCCCACATAATAACAATTGGTGAGCGCTCTCCCAGAGATCTCCATCTCAACACTAAGACCCAGCCCCACTCAACAACCGGCAAGCTTCAGTGCGGACGCCCCATGCCAAACAACTAGCAAGACAGAAACACAACCCCACCCATTAGCAGAGAGGCTGCCTAATATCATACTAAGTTCACAGGCAACCCAAAACACACCACCAGATGCAGCCCTGCCCATCAGAAAGACAAGATCCAGGCCCAACCACCAAAACAAAGGCGCTGGTCCCCTCCACCAGGAAGCCAACACAAGCCACTGAACCAACTAGGGGCAGACACCAAAACACTGGGGGCAGACACCAAAAACAATGGGAACTAAAAACCTGCAACCTGTGAAAAGGAGACCCCAAACACAGTAAGTTAAATAAAATGGGAAGACAGAGAAATATGCAGCAAATGAAGGAGCAAGGTAAAAAGCCACAAGACCAAACAAATGAAGATGAAATGGGCAGTCTACTTGAAAAAGAATTCAGACTAATGACAGTAAAGATATCCAAAATCTTGGAAATAAAATGGAGAAAATACAAGAAACATTTAACAAGGAGCTGGAAGAACTAAACAGCAAACAAACAAAGATGAACAACACAATAAATGAAATTAAAAATACTTTAGAAGGAATCAATAGCAGACTAACTGAGGCAGAAGAATGGATAAGTGACCTGGAAGATAACAGTGGAAATAACTGTCATGGAGCAGAATAAAGAAAAAAGAATGAAAAGAATTGAGGACAGTCTCAGAGACCTCTGGGACAACATCAAGCACACCACCATTTGAATAATAGGGGTCCCAGAAGACGAAGAGAAAAAGAAAGGGTCTGAGAAAATACTGGAAGAAATTATAGTTGAAAAATTCACTAACATGGTAAAGAAAATAGTCAGTCAAGTACACGAAGCACAGAGAGTCCCATACAGGATTTATCCAAGGAGAAACATGCCAAGACACATATTAATCAAACTATCAAGAATTAAATACAAAGAAAAAAATATTAAAAGCAGCAAGGGAAAAGCAACAAATAACATACAAGGGAATCCCCGTAAGGTTAAGAGCTGACCTTTCAGCGGAAACTCTGCAAGCCAGAAGGGAGTGGTAGGACATATTTAAAGTGCTGAAAGGGAAAAATGTACAACCAAGATTACTCTACCCAGCAAGGATCTCATTCAGATTCGACAGAGAAATTAAAACCTTTACAGACAAGCAAAAGTTAAGAGAATTCAGCACCACCAAACCAGCTTTACAACAAATGTTAAGTAACTTCTCTAGGCAGGAGTTACAAGAGAAGAAAAAGACATACAATAACAAACTGAAAACAATTAAGAAAATGGTAATAGGAACCTTCATACTGATAATTACCTTAAATGTAAATGGATTAAATACTCCAATCAAAAGACACAGACTGGCTGAATGGATACAAAAACAAGACCTGTATATATGTTGTCTACAAGAGACCCACTTCAGACCTAGAGACACATACAGACTGAAAGTGAGGGAATGGAAAAAAATATCCAATGCAAATGGAAATCAAAACAAAGCTGGAGTAGCAATCCTCATATCAGACAAAATAGACTTTAAAATAAAGACTATTACAAGAGACAAAGAAGGACACTACATAATGATCAAGGGATCAATCCAAGAAGAAGATATAACAATTGTAAATATTTATGCACCCAACATAGGAGCACCTCAGTACATAAGGCAAATGCTAACAGCCATAATAGGGGAAATCGACAGTAACACAATCATAGTAGGGGACTTTAACACCCCACATTCACCAATGGACAGCTCATCCAAAATGAAAATAAATAAGGACACAAGCTTTAGATGACACATTAGACAAGATGGACTTAATTGATGTTTATAGCACATTCCATCCAAAAACAACAGAATATACTTTCTTCTCAAGTGCTCATGAAACATTCTCCAGGACAGGTCATATCTTGGGTCACAAATCAAGCCTTGGTAATTTTAAGAAAATGGAAATCATATCAAATATCTTTTCTGACCACAACGCTATGAGACTAGATATCAATTACTGGAAAAAAAAAACTGTAAAAAATACAAACACATGGAGGCTAACAACACGCTATTAAATAACCAAGAGATCACTGAAGAAATCAAAAAGGAAATCAAAAAATACCTAGAAACAAATGACAATGAAAACACGATGACCCAAAACCTATGGGATGCAGCAAAAGCAGTTCTAAGAGGGAACTTTATAGCAATAAAATCCTACCTCAAGAAACAAGAAACATCTCAAATAAACAACTTAACTGACACATAAAGCAATTAGAGAAATAATAACAAAAATAACCCCCAGTTAGCAGAAGGAAAGAAATCGTAACATTCAGATCAGAAATAAATTGAAAAGAAATGAAGGAAACAATAGCAAAGATCCATAAAGCTAAAAGCTGGTTCTTTGAGAAGATAAACAAAATTGATAAACCATTAGCCAGACTCATCAAGAAAAATAAGGGAGAAGAGGAAAAGACTCAACTCAACAGAATTAGAAATAAAAAGGAAGTAATAACTGACACTGCAGAAATACAAAGGATCATGAGAGATTACTACAATCAACTATATGCCAATAAAATGGACAACCTGGAAGAAATGGACAAATTCTTAGAAAAATACAACTTTCCAAGACTGAACCTGGAAGAAATAGAAAATATGAACAGACCAATCACAAGCACTGACATTGAAACTGTGATTAAAAATCAGCCAATATCATTCTCAATGGTGAAAAATTGAACACATTTCCTCTAAGATCAGGAAAAGGACAAGGTTGCCCACTCTCACCACTATTATTCAACATAGTTTTGGAAGTTTTAGGAGCAGCAATCAGAGAAGAAGAAAAAATAAGGGAATCCAAATCAGAATAGAAGAAGTAAGACTATCACTGTTTGCAAATGACATGATACTAAACACAGAGAGCCCTAAAGATGCTAACAGAGGACAACTAGAGCTAATCGATGAATTTGGTAAAGTAGCAGAACACCAAACTGATGCACAAAATTCTCTTGCATTCCTATACACTAACAACTAAAAATCTGAAAGAGAAATTAAGGAAACACTCCCATTTACCACTGCAACAAAAAGAATAAAATACCTTGGAGTAAACTGCCTAAGGAGACAAAAGACCTGTATGCAGAAAACTATAAGACACTGATGAAAGAAATCAAAGACAATACAAACAGATGGAGAGATATACCATGTTTTGGGATTGGAAGAATCAACATTGTGAAAATGACTATATTACCCAAAGCAATCTACAGATTCAAGGCAATCCCTATCAAACTATCAATAGCATTTTTCACAGAACTGGAACAAAAAATTTCACAATTTGTACGGAAACACAAAAGACCCCGAATAGCCAAAGCAATCTTGAGAAAGAAAAACGGAGCTGGAGGAATCAGGCTCCCTGACTTCAGAATATACTACAAAGCTACAGTAATCAGGACAGTATGGTACTGGCACAAACACAGAAATATAGATCAGTGGAACAGGATAGAAAGCCCAGAGATAAACCTACGCACATATGGTCACCTTATCTTTGTTAAAGGAGTCAAGAATATACAATGGAGAAAAGACAGCCTCTTCAATAAGTTGTGCTGGGAAAACTGGACAGCTACATGTAAAAGAATGAAATTAGAACACTCCCTAACACCACACACAAAAATAAACTCAAAATGGATTAAAGACCTAAATGTAAGGCCACACGCTCTCAGACTCTTAGAGGAAAATATAGGCAGAACACTCTATGACATAAATCACAGCAAGATCCTTTTTTGACCCACCTCCTAGAGAAACGGAAATAAGAACAAAAATAAACAAATGGGATCTAATGAAACTTAAAAGCTGTTGCACAGCAAAGGAAACCATAAGTAAGATGAAAAGACAACCCTCAGAATGCGAGAAAGTATTTGAAAACAAAACAACTGACAAAGGATTAATCTCCAAAATATATAAGCAGCTCATGCAACTCAATATCAAAAAACAAACAACCCAATCCAAAAATGGGCAGAAGACCTAAAGAGACATTTCTTCAAAGAAGATATACAGATGGCCAAGAGGCACATGAAAAGCTGCTCAACATCACTAATTATTAGATAAATGAAAATCAAGTCTACAGTGAGGTATCACTCAAACAGTCAGAATGGGCATTGTCAGAAAATCTACAAACAACAAATGCTGGAGAGGGTGTGGAGAAAAGGGAACCCTCTTGCACTGTTGGTGGGAACATAGATTGATACAGCCACTACGGAGAACAATATGGAGGTTCCTTAAAAAACTAAAAGTAGAACTACCATACAACCCAGCAATCCCACTACTGGGCATATACCCTGAGAAAACCATAATTCAAAAAGAGTAATGTACCACAATGTTCTGTAGCACTATTTACAATAGCCAGGTCATGGAAGCAACCTAAATGCCCATTGACAGATGAATGGATAAAGAAGATGTGGCACATATATACAATGGAATATTACCCAGCCATAAAAAGAAACGAAATTGAGTTATTTGTAGTGAGGTGGATGGACCTAGAGTCTGTCTTACAGAGTGAAGTAAGTCAGAAAGAGAAAAACAAATACCGTATGCTAATGCATATATATGGAATCTAAAAAAAAAAAAAAAAAAAAAAGCTTCTGATGAACCTAGGGGCAAGACAGGAATAAAAATGCAGATGTAGAGAATAGACTTGAGGACATGGGGAGGGGCGAGGTTAAGCTGGGATGAAGTGAGAGAGTAGAATTGACATATATACACTACCAAATGTAAAATAGATAGCTAGTGGGAAGCAGCCACATAGCACAGGGAGATCAACTCGGTGCTTTGTGACCACCTAGATGGGTGGGATATGGAAGGCAGGAGGGAGATGCAAGAGGGAGGGGATATATGTATACATATAGCTGATTCACTTTGTTATACAGCAGAAACTAACACAGCATTGTAAAGCAATTATACTCCAATAAAGATGTTAAAAAAAATACTATGTAGCTTTTAAACTCAAGAATAGTTTCAATACCTTGCATAAAATGAAGAGTTAACTGACGAGTCAACAGTGTCCCAATTTTCAAAAAGAAAATGTTTTATGACCACTTGAATAATTTGCATACATAAAGTTGAAATCACTTACTTCCTCTCCTTCCACCACCAATCCAGGTCCTCCTTCTGACCCCCTCTGTCTATGCCAATGTCTTCACCCTTCCTGGGTTATTCAGGCTCAAATATTTAAAGTCCTATTTGAATCTTTCTTTCTCCTTCTTGCAGCCATTCACTTGTCCCAGTATATAGATTCTAAGTGCTCTGTGTCACTCACATCCATTCCCATTAACGCAGTTCAAGTCCACATTTCTTTTCTCCTGGACCGCTTAAAACCATCCTAACTGCCCTTTCACCTCTGCGCCTCCCCCACACTAACGCACCCTCCAGAACCCTTCCTGGTGAATTTCAGCTCATGTATGCGAACCCATCATTGCAACCTGTCAGGATCATTCAAAATCCTAATCCTGTCATCTACAACTCGTTATCCCTCTATCCCCCCGCCTCTGCTTTCAATGTCATTATCCAAAGCATAAAATTAAAATAATAGGCAATAAGATAAAGCAAAGAACTCTACTAATACAGTTGGAAACCATTTCCAAGGTCAAGATCAATTCAAAGCAATTTAATTATAAAAAATTTTTTTGGTGTCCTTCCATCTACAATGCAGTGCAATGTGGAAAAAAGCATTTCACAGCCTTATCACCATACAGCCCTGGTTTGAAATCCCAGTTTTCTACATGATAGTAATTTGGAAAGGAGTTTTAAGTCCACTGAGCAGGCAAAATGGTAATATTATACCTAACTTACAAGCTTTAATGTTAATTAATAGTATAACAACAAAAGGCAATCTAGTTCAATTTTCAGAATATGGTGAATGTTTAATATATTTTACTTAAAAAAAATTAAGCATCACACTAAATCTGCAGAAACATAAAGAGTAAGACACAGTTCCTGTTCTCAGAAAACTTACAGTCCAGTTGAGAGTGATTATAGATGTGATAAGAAACGTATACAAACATTAATAAAAATGTTGATTGTAAGTCCCAGTGAAATACAGTGGGATTCAAAGTACAAGTCACACCTGTCCTGAAGGTTGGGCCTTGTTGATTGTTCTTGAAATTTACTTGAGGGCAGAGAGGAATCAGTGAGTTTTTAAAGAGGGAGTTAAACGATTAGAACTAGACTTTAGTAAGGCTCACAGAGAAGTTATATCATAGGCTTATGGAGAGAAAGCCAGATACAAAGATATTAAGCTGGGCTTCCCTGGTGGCGCAGTTCGTGCCCCGGTCCAGGAGGATCCCACATGCCGAGGAGCGGCTGGGCCCGTGAGCCATGGCCGCTGAGCCTGCGCGTCCGGAGCCTGTGCTCCGCAACAGGAGAGGCCGCAACAGTGAGGGGCCCGCGTACCGCAAAAAAAAAAAAAAAAAAAAAAAAAGATATTAAGCTTACTTTTCTTATCTTACTTGACTCTTATGCTGCATTTGAAACTATTAACTGCTGCTTCTTTCTTGATCTTCCCTCTCTCTTCTTTTCTTCAAGCTACCTCACTCTCAAGCTCTTGTCCAAAAATCTTTAGTTATTTCTCAATCTTACTTCTGACTTCTTTTTCTCTACTCCTATCATAATTATTGATGTTTCCTAAGTTCTGTCATTTCTTCTTTTCATAGCATTCCATTACACTTTCCTTAAATGATTTTATCTAAACTCAAAATTTCAAATGCTGCCTGTATCTTGGCAATTCCCCAAATTAAATTTCTTTTCAGAACACACTCTTGAGCTGAAGACTGATATTTATCTGGCTCCTAAACTTCTGTAACTGAATACTCAATCACTTCTAACTCAAGTCAAATTAGTTACCGACTTTAAAATGAACTATTACTCACTCATTCATTCATTTATTCAGCAAATAGTTGTTGAGCCTTTGCTATGTCCCAGGTACTATTACAGGCATTTGGGTTTCACCAGTGAATCGAGATATCAATCCTTGTAGAACTTACATCAAGTTCACCCTGGCAATGGAATTTTTGTACTGTGATTCTGACCTTAACCCCACCCCTAAACCCACCAACTCTTTCTAATCCTTAGTTACTCTTCAATGTCTTCAGGATAAAAATTCAAGCATCTCAGAATAACATTGAAAAAAACAAAGAAGACAAATTAGTGGCCTAACCTATGCTTACCAAAAAAAGGTATTTTTTTGCCATAGTTTGCAATTTATATAATTTATAATTCATCATGTGAACAATGTTCTAGTTCACTCTTAGCCTTTGTGCTTGCTATTTCCTCTGTCTGAAAAGTTCTCTCCTCTTCACCCATGCCCCAGCTAGCTAATACCTACTCATTCTTTGCAATTCAGCCAAAGCATCAGCTCTTCCATGATCATTCCTCCCATGCCCTAGGATGGATTAAGTGACCTTCTCTATATTCCTAGGAACATTTTATATATCCTATCATATCACTCATCCACATCTACTTTTATCTCAGCACAAGTACTTTCTGAGTTAATGAAATATGGAGACTTTGCTGTTATTCTGATTCCCTATGCCAGTTATCATAGTAATGCTTCTCAGCTCCAAATCCATTCTTTGCCCAGCTTGGTAATGCTATGGCTGGACCTTGCAAATGTTTCTCCTTTGCCAGCTGACTTGATGCAAAGTTTTTTTAAGAGAGGGCCCTGGAGGAACACAGTAAAACTAAAAACCAGACCTTTCTTAGGGACTGGCCCACTCACACACTCCAGCAGTTTTCTTGACCACTTGACAAACCTTTTGTTGGGACCCTCTCTGGCCTGATGGCCTCCTCCAGCAGGTTTCTCAGTCACTCAAGGGAACATTCCTAAGGATGAGGTACAACCCACCCCACCCTTGAGCGGGTTTCTCAGCTCCCATATGGGTCATTCTTAGGGGCCAGCTGGACCCACTTCTCACTACTGCAGATTTCCTAAGCACCAACAGGCTCTGTGTTTCTGTGGCAATCACGCTTTCTCCCAGAAGCTCTGAATCTTTGCATTTGGAGGAATTATTCTTCTAAGTTCTTAGTTCCTTCTTCTTCACCCTCCCTTGGCCCTAGGTAAAGTAGTTGCTCTCTGCATCTGCTTTTTCTCTAGCCTTAGAGTCCTTTTTTAGCTAGTTAACTCTTCATATTGAATTTTCCCTATTCAAATTACTGTGCTTTTTTTTCTCCTGGCTGGACTCTGATATATTCCCTAGCACAATGCTGGGCATGTATTGAGAACGAAATAAACTATAGTTGAATTGCTTAAATAATGATCAAAGAAAGAGGCTAAAGGTCTAAACTGCTATATCAGCTAAAGAAGGGCTAGATGTAAGAATCATTGAGAATTCAAACTGTACTGAAGATGGCAACCAATTATATATGAGGGGCAAGACAGAGCCAATGAAAATACCACAATTTTGAGCTTAAGAGACTGGAAAAGTAGTGTTACTATTAAAAGAAATAGACAACTAAAGGGGAGAGCGTCTTTGGAGGGAAAGATGGTAATTTTAGGTGATTTTTTAAAAAATAATAAGCTTATCTCTTGAGAGAATGGCATTTCCTGGGGTGTCCGGAGTATATGTGGTTATATTAATCAAGTTACTCCAACAGCTAAAACATACAATCCCAAAATCTCAACGAATGGCTTAATGGGCAAGCTGTCTCTTTCTTGTTGACATAACAGCTCAAAGCTAGTGTTCGGCTAGAGAGCTCTCACATGGTGATTTAGGGAACCAGCCTCCCTCCATCTCATGGTTTACCTTTCCCCAGGGAGTCCTCTGTATCTGGATGCATGTAAGGGAAGAGAGAGAGAAAGGAAACTGGTTTGGGGAGTAACTGGCTGCATTCTTATACCTATGGCGCGTTTCGGTGAGAAAGGAAAAGGAGAAAGAACAGTCTATACCTCTTTGACCTTATTAGATTATATTAACTACCCAAGTTTATGTGAAGTGATCCTAAATGGTCTCACTGCAGAGTGAGATATGTGAGAAATCAGCAAAAACTCCCTTTTTAAGGAATAAAATTTTTGTCTGGGTTTATTTATAAAATTAGTTAATTAACTTACTCTCAAAATAATGACTCTATTCAGTGACAGCCTGGTATATTACACATAGCTTATAAATGAAAAGCTAGCCTCTCTAACTAAATTGCTACTGCTGACAATGGGCACTACTGGATACTCAACTTGTGAATCTTGACCTCACAAGCATCCTTTACATCATTTCAGAAGAAATGTTTCCTTGACATAATTTTACATCTCAAATATAACAATGATAACTAACACTTTATTACTATGTGCTATATCATGTCATAAGTGAAACACATGGATTATTTTACTTAAGTCTTGCAACTGCCATAAGTACTGCCTTAGCCTTCACTATGGCCATTGGAAATGTATTTTATTACAATGTTGGGAAAAGATGGAACCCCTGCTCCATATTCCCCTTGAGCCCTTTTTCTTCTTCCACGTAACAACCTGTACCACTGTACCTTGTAGAGCCTGCCTAGGAGTTACCGTTTGGGGACAAATTGTAGGGAGAAATGGCATTATTCTTTCTGCTGAGAACATGCTTTTAGTTTGAGAAGAATTCAAAATTAATTTCTACAAAGAAAAAATATTAAAAGTTCAATGCTATATCAGTATTGTAAATATAATGTTTTAGTAGAAAGACATCTGATATTGTATAATATGAATAGAAATAATAATAGCTAATACCTATAAAGAATTTACATAGCTTCCCATTGAATTTGAGATTAAATCCAAACTCTTTAAAAGAAATTTTCCTCTATAATAATGAATCTTGAGCCACACTGCCAAAGTCATTTTGAGTTATTTTCCTATTAGCTTCTTATGTTTCAGCTGTAGTGACTGTTTCTTTTTCCTTCAGTTTCTAGAATATTCCATGCTTTTTCCAATTTCACTGACTTGCAACATAGCTGTTCTTTCTTCCTGGAAAGTTTATTCTTTTAATTTTCTCCTTCTTTCCCCTTCCCATCATTCATCTCACTTCTGAAGAGAAACTGTCCCTGAGTAACTAATGTATAGATTAGTAGTAGATTCTCCTAATATTTGTTTTTTATAACACTTTCTAAAGTTACTTCATAGTAGTTATCACAATTTATTATAATTGTTTTATTTATTTAATGTTAAAGCTGTATCCTTAATTTCATTTTTTAATTCATTCATTCAAGAATTCTAGTAAAGGAAAGAGAGGAATGAGAATGCAGTTAGATATATATATAAAGTCAAGTACTTTTAACATATGTAAGATAATTTTGAACACGTTCATTCTAGTTTGTTCTGGCTATGTAGTGTTTGGTAACAAATTATCTCATACCTTAGTGACTTAAAATAACGACTGCTTTATTATACCTTATGATTTTGGGGATCAGGATGAATACTTTTTTTTCCCAATGTGGCATGAATGGAGGATGGGCTGGCCATTAGAATCAAAAATGGCTCCACTCACATTTCTAGCATCTTGGTGGGGATGGATAGAGGGAAGGCAGGGTGTAGTTGGGAAACTTGACTGAATCCTTCTAACATGGAGGCCTCTGGTTAGTCAGACTTTTTTTTCCTCATTTTAATAGAGTTATGTCTCTTACTTGACTAATTTTCAAAATATATGGTTTCTAGTCAAACATTTTATATGGCTGCTCATGGCTCCAAGAGAAAGTGTTCTGTTCCAGCAAACAAGACAAGCACCATGGCCTTTTATGAACTAGCTTCAGAAGTCCTATAGTGTCATTTCCAGCATACCTTAATGTCCATAGTAGCCACATGGCCACCCAGATTGAAAGGGAAAGGAAATTGATCCCATCTCTCCATTGAGAAGTGTTAAAGAACTTGTAACCGTGTAGTAAAATCTCAACAATAATAACATTCTCCAATATTGTGCTAATTGAGTTCTGGATAAACAAGAATCAGAAATTATAGCCCTAAGCTTAAGGGTCATAAAAAATGATTAAAAATTGTTTAACAGTCATAGTTCATTAAAAATACATAATTTTATTTTTTACTTATCTTACATAATATATAATACATAACAAATAATGTATATTCCACAGAACATACAATGTTCTCTGGAACATTCCAGAAGAAACATCTCTTCCTCTCTACCCATCAAATCCTATTCATCTTTTGGGTTCCCATCAAATCCTATTCATCCTTTAGGTTCCAAATTAAATACCAGTAACACTTGTAATTTGAAGTCTTCCTCAAATCCACCAGTCAGAACAAAGCTAATCTCTACTATACTCCTAGAATACTATGAAAGTATATTTACTATAGGACTTATAACAATCCATTTAAAAATTCCACATTTCTTCTGTTAGAATATGTGTGCCTAATAATCATGGTACAATATTCTGATGTGGCATAGAGCACATACTCAATAAATGGATATTAAATAATGAGTACTTCATAAATCATAAAGCACAGCAAGTTTGATCAATAAGTTTAGTACAGAAAAACCTAATCATGAATTAAACAGATATTTGTAATCTAGGAAGTATATTTATAATAGCATTTCTGTATGAAAAGTCATTTCAAGTCATAAATAACAACTTGGAAAAAAACATTGTGAACTCTATCATTGTTCAGTTCATATTCAGTTATGTCATGTATTTCATCTGGAGGAGTTAAGAGCACCACATTTGCTTGCACACTCTTGGGGAGACTTACAGAGTATTTTAGTCTCAAGGAGTGGATAAGAGCACAGATTCCAGAGTCAGACTGTCTTCATTCAAATACATTCTTCAACACTTACCAATATATCCAGAGAAAACCATAATTTGAAAAGATCATGCACCCCGATGTTCACTGCAGCACTATTTACAATAGCCAAGACATGGAAGCAACATAAATGTCCATCGACAGAGGAGTGGATAAAGAAGATGTGGTATATATATACAATGGAATATTACTCAGCCATAAAAAGAATGAAATAATGCCATTTGTAGCAACATGGATGGACCTAAAGATTATCATACTAAGTGAAGTAAGTCAGACAGAGAAAGACAAATATCATATGATATCACTTATATGTGGAATCTAAAAAAAAAAAAAAAGATACAAATGAACTTATTTACAAAACAGAAACAGATTCATAACCTTCAAAAACAAACTTTTGGTTACCAAAGGGGAATGGTGGGGGGAAGGGATAAATTAGGAGTTTGGGATTAACATATACACACCACTATATATAAAACATGTAATCAACAAGGACCTACTGTATAGCACAGAGAACTCTACTCAATATTCTGTAATAATGTATATGGAAAAAGGATCTGAAAAAGAATGGATGTATGTATATGTATAACTGAATCACTTTGCTGCATACCTGAAACTAATACAATATTGTAAATCAACTATACTCCAATATAAAATTTTAAAAATTAAATTAAAAAACCCACTAACTTTATGTTTTTGACTTTTAAAGGGCTTTAGTTTCTCCATCTGTAAAGTAGGAATAATAGTAACTATTTCACAGGGCTGTTGTGAAAGATAAATGATATTATTCAGGTAAAACTCTTAAAGTAATAACTGACACATAGTAAGCATTTATCAAAGATACTTCAGAGTTCTTTGTATTTCAATCAGAAGAATTAGCACTTATGAACATATCTAACTTCTTTTTTCTTATATTTTGAGTTCTTGGAGGCAAGCAAACTTGTCTTAAGTAACTGATTAATCTTTATAAAACAAAAATTCTTTATAATTACGATTTGCATTTTGGTTTACAGAGTTCTTTCATGTTTATTATTTATAACCTTTTTGAAAATGCCATAAAAGGGCAGCCAGAGGTTTCAACCCCGTCAAGACTACATTTGGGTTTAAAATTGTCCATTCAAAAAAAAAAAAGTAACCTGGTGGGAAATCTATATTAAACAATTTCTAAGGTAATTTCTGGAACCCTATGACTCTGGGAATTATTTAAAATTTTAAATAGGATATTCACTGAAATAAATATACATACTGAGAGGGAACAAATAACAAATATTAGCCTAATTAATTTTCACAATTTGAACACAATTGTGTATCCAGAATGCAAATACTGGAAAGCTATAAGTACTTAAAATTAAAATATTTATTTATATTATCACACCTTCTCAAATGTAAGATTATTTTTGTTTTGGCATTTATGTTTTAAAATCAAAGACAAATGTTTCCAAAGATAAAGAAATAAATCATCAAAATAGTAAGTATACCTGCACCTTCAAAGTTTTGCTTTATACATAATTGGTGAAGGTGCTTTGAGTCAGGAATAAGTATTTGCTTTAAAGGTCAATAATAAAAAATCCTTATAGTTTTATCACTTGTTACCTTAGAAGAAAAATTTACCCTTTACATAAGACCTTATCAAATAAGGTATAGCTATTTACGTATGTATATGTACATACAGAAATATAAATAATGATAAAGTACACGTATATTCCATACTTGGATTTTCAGTAATTAAATTAAGTCATTTTATTAATGGTGTTTCCCTAAGAGGCTAACCACCAGTCACGATACTGAAAAAGTTAATAATGGAATTTAAATGACACTTGGAAATTGTGATTGAGTCCCTCGTGGACTTTCAAGTTTTACTTCCCATCAAGACACCTACCTAGAGAATCTTCAGGATTATAAAACACAAATATCTTGATATTTAGTGAGGGGATAAAAACTATGTTTCCTTTTTATTTCTTTTCTTTTTCCAACCTGTACTTGTCAACTTTCTTCTCCTGTGGTGTATAGAGTCTGAAAGATACCTCTTCAAACATGGGTATCCTTTTCCCATAGAAGAGAAAATAAAGTAAAACTGCACTCAAAAACACATTCTGCCTAGAAATTAAAACTTGAAAAGAGAGATAAATTGTGTTTGAGTTTGCATCTCACTTGATGTGCAGGTTCTCTATATAGCACATATGTCTTACAAAATAAACCATTTCTCTTAAAACTTAAACAGCATCCATTCCCGCGCATAGCTTTTGCCCAGGAATTTCAGAATGTGTCTTATAAAAAGTATTAGGGAGAAAGAGCGTACAGAAAATCGAGGCAGTGTAGGTAGGTAGCCGCTGATTAATGAAAAAAGAGCCCCAAATCACTCTAAATATTTAGGCTTGATGGTTTAAATGTGCTTATGGGGGTGACTCTTAGCCTGTTTGAGAGATGGTCAGTTCATTCATGACACAATGCAGGTCCTCAGACACACCGCTGTGACGGGAAACAAAGAGTGGGACAGCCCCACCCTCACTCATTCTCTTCTCCTACAACACCCCTGCTCACAAAGCCCCTTTCAACTGCTCCTTTATTCTGGATGTTTACTTTTACTCATTCAGGTCTCTTTTTGCCATCTCATGCACACCATCCCCCCAACCCTCTGCAAGCTGGACTCTGACACAACCCAACCACAAGCCTACCACTGAAGAAAACAAACTGCAGGCCTAGGATTCAATAATTTTGTATAAGTGCTTTGTGAAGTTTCACTTTTCACAAAACAGTAACTAAAGGTACCTTTATGCAAGCTAAAATAAAGTTCCTGGAGAGAACTCTTCTACAGTAACAAAGGAAAGATATAGTATAAGCATTTTGGAGGGTTTTTTACCTTGATATTTTAAATAATCAAACATAGGCAAATATTACCACTTGAGTGATATAATAATGGCAAAATAAAATATACGTTGTATTCTAGAGTTGGTGTGCTTGGTTTTGGTTTTATTTTAAGGTGATTTTTATAATTCAAAGATTTTTATATCCTTGAGTATGAGATAAATGAAGTGTATATATTACCATATAAAATTATATATATATAATATTTCCCAGTGATATGTGATAATATACAAATAACTTTGCAAGAAGTTATACCTGTAAAGGGATGGTGGACTTTTAAATTAAGGTATTCCTTAACTATTAATCCAGAAAATTGACAAATATTTAACAAATGTCTAAGTTTTTTAAAAAATAGCATAATCAGATCAAAGGAATGTTTATAACGACATCACCATTTACAGCTGGAAATTTCAACACTTGTGTAAGTTTATTAGACAATTCTCCAAGTCATTTGTGTAAAATGGAATAGATTCTATTCAATCTTATCTTTTGAACAGGAACTACCTTATTTAAAATGTATTTTAAATAAAAAAATTAAATACTGGCAGAAATCTATGAAAAAACTATTTTTAATTTGAAGTAAATTAATCAAGTACAGGTTATTAAATCCAATGGAACCTACAAATTTACTGTTTCATATTTTTATGTTACAAAAAAATCATTTAAAGTCAGCTTCAGTTTTTTTAAATGAAATGCATATTTCAAATGCTATGGGAACCCATAGCATAGTAATCAAGATTTATAATAGCTTTACTCAACTATAATATTGTGTTTTTTTAAATATCTTTAAAGCAAAAGTTAAAATAATTTTTCATATCAAGGAAAAATGTTGCTATTTCCCAATACCTCCACCTTTACTTTAGAAATATTCCCATGTTCAATGAACTATTGAAGTCTTTACTTTTACATTATTAAAAATGATGAAGTTTTATCTTTTTCATATGTAATAAAAGAGTTACATAAACACATTTGAATATTTCGCTCATTTTCTTTGAACGTGTAGCTCATGTATGCATGTTTTAATTGGGATGATGATCCCACTCTTCTAAACTCTCAGATGCTTTCATTAAAGCACATGTGCATGCAAGCAACGATGACCCTTTAGAGCAGTCATAAATTTAGTCACTGGGAAATGAGAAGGCTTCACAGATGACTTAATTTGCTGTGGGAACCTGTGCTTCCTCCGCGTGTAACCTCTGCATTTGGCTGCCTGTGACCTTGAGCACCATCCACCTGCTGGAAGCCATGTTTGATTCTCTGACCAGGGAAACGCCTGCCTGACAGCAGAATGGTATCATAGGACAGTGTGATGGAATTTTTCTTTCTCTGTCATCATTAAGGGGTTTCCCCCTATGGTGAGGGGAATGAAAAGTACCATTTAATGTTCTCTGGAAAGTGGCAGGGGGAAAAAGGCTCAAAGCTTTGCATGCTGCTTTCCGAGTGGGTCATTTCAGTCCTTGTGGCGAATGGGATGTCCCCATGGAATTTGCCATAGACTGTCTGAAAAGAAAGGGATTAAGACCCTTTTCAGGATGGAAATGTAACAAAAGGACCACTTTTATGATGTAGAAGCATAAAGTAAGAGGCTCTATTGTACAACTGATTGCTAAAGATCTTTGAATTGGGTAGCCTAGCCTGGTAGGCCCTATTGCCGCCGGATTTGGAGGCATGTACAGGATGATCCGTCTACACTAGAAGAAGAGTTCTGCTCTCATTTAGGGGCAAGTAAGAGATTATCAGTTTGTTCCTACATGATTTTTTTTCACACTTACGGAACAGTGGCCTGTAGGGAGATTATACTCTAGTGAAAGTTGCTGCTAATTAAAACAAGTAATTAGTGTTCCTCCAGGCTTTGCGGTTTCACTCACTTTTGCCCGCCAGACAGCATTAGTTTAAAAGCAATCCAATTTCTAGCAATAACAGACTGTAAAAAAGCCATTTAACAAGTATATAAGTGTAAGGTTACAGTTCAGGCGTTGATTTATCTCTTCTGGGCTACTTAGAAATGCTGTAGCAAAGTTGAAGAGAAAGAAAGTTAAATAGTTTTTTTTTTTAAGTTTTAACATTAAGAAAAGAAAAAAATGGCTACATGCCTCAGTCCGTTAAAAAAAAAAAATGACAAGCAAAATCTGGGAGCATATGAGATTTCCTAAATTGCATTAGGAAACCAAAATTGGATTTAATGCTGTTTTCTCATAGAACCCTCACTTAGCATTTTGTAAACAGATCATTTCATTAAGTCCTTTTGTTTCTTCTCTCGCCTTTGCTGAAACAAGGACTTTTTATTGACTGATTCTCATTGAAATGAATTGGAACAGTAGAGTTTAACACAACACGTTATTACCTCCTTTTTTTTCACAATTCCAAAATGACTAGCGTGGCTCTAGTTTGCATATCTGGTGGGAGGATTTAGTTAAACTAGAGAGTTCTTGAGAGAGATTAAAAAATATTTTATTATAAAGAGATATAACAGAAATTAATATTAAAAATCATACCTACACTGAATCATGCCCTGGTAAAATTTTTGTCTAATTGCTCAGTTTTTGTAACCTGACATCCTTCTATAATTGCTGCAGTTGCTGCTTAAAATGATTTATTTCTGAGGTTGTATCATCAAAGACATGTGTGCTATTGTGCAAGCAATTCAGTATAGCTCAACATTAAAATCAACCATAAGTCTACTTTCCCCATAACAAATGAATTTATAATACTTTAATTAAGGCATAATTTTCAGATTCGTGGGTTTTCCAATGCTATACTTTTTTTTTTACAAAAAAGTATGCCAACTATTCTTCTGCAATACACAAAACTTTGCTATTCATTTTGTATTGTGCTAATCATGTAATGTTCTGTATGTGAAAAGATGTTTATCATAAACTGTTAACACCACAAAGTGACAGCTACTGTCACATATTCAACTAGTGGATTCTGAATTTAACCATCTTCTTTAATGAATTACAACGCATGAAGTATTAAATAGTCTGATTTTGATCATTTCAGGTTAAAATAAGATTGTAGACCGATCACATTTTAAATATCAATCTGGAATATGAAGATGTCTTTCATAAAATCTGGCAGCTTGTTTAAATTGCAAAATAAATTTTCATCATGAAACTTATGAACTCTAAACCATATTTTATAATTTCAATATATGCTGTTCCTTTCCTAGAATTTATTTCCTATGATTATTTAAAGTGTAAGAGTTTTGGCAACCAAGCTCAAAAAATATTTTGTATGTGGCATAGGGTCAGTAGGTAGACTTTGTTTGAATCTTGCTTAATTTTTTAAAATATGTATGAGAAGAAAAAGTATACTTGGCTATAATTATTTTTTCCTAAGAAGGAATCTGTAAAATAATGAAGACTGCATTCATTACTAAGTGTATTTATTATACAGATCATTTTTCCAATAGACACTCAGCTTTAGAAATTCTAAAATCACCTTATAATTCTTGGAGAAAGTTTAATGTGGTATATTGAAAATCTTTCCGCCATATCATGCCTTTTTCCCTGATAGTTAGAACAATGCTCAACTGGCATTTTAAGATATTTTATTTTTTGTTCTGTCTTTTAACGGTATAAAGCTTCCTTCAAAATCTGCCTTTGGTAGTATTTGATTTTCTTAACTTGAATTTAGGCTGCATCTGTCAAGTCTCTTTCTGAGCTCAGAATATGCTTTTTATTTCAGGACTGATAAGCTGGAGAATGTGACTATGGCAGCACAGACCTGGGGCACCAGAGGGCAGACTGTGCAGAGACCTGAGAGCCTATTTACGGGTTGTGATGGAACCCTAAAGGACACCACAATAGCTCTCATTCTATGTATTAAGCCATATTTGCACAACAATTCCATTATAATACAGAGATAATCTTTAGAAGTAATTTTAAAACAGCAAATGTATAAATGCTGAGTCTCAAGTAAAAGAAAACAATTTTCCTAAGCCAAATGTCTTTCATAAGAGATTTCAATGGTCATTTGATTCTGTTTTAAAGATAATTTGACCTTATGATTCACCCATTTCTTAAATGCACGTCTCAAATATAATTGTTTTCATTTGAAGTTAAAAAAAATAGAACAGCTAAATAACCCTTTGTGATTCGCTTTACTGCTCTGTAGTGCTTTTGTCTAACCAAAGAAAACTCTAAGCACACAATTATTAGTATTAAAATTGATGTCTCCAAGAGTTCAATACCAACTTTGTAAAAAAAAAAAAAAAATCACATACTGAAAACAGTGCTGACTCCAGATCCTCTTTACATTTTTTATATATTCCTTGCAATACAGCTATTTAAGTCCACCCAGCTAGACCGTACACAGTCTTTGAAGATAGAGATGGTATTATCTTTATATAATGTAATAAAGCTCAATAAATGCTTATTGAATTTAATATAATTTAATGTAATTTAATTTCTTTGATTTTTTTAATCAATATTTTACTAAAGATATAGTGTAAATAGCAACTTTCATTGCAAAATAATTTAGGGGTTTCTAGCAAAGATAAAATATATAAAAGATTATGTAGTCTATGAAACACGGTATTTAAAGAAGACCAGACCTGTGTCGTTTCATACCAGCATATGCTTCTACAGAGTATAGGATTTATCCTCTACACAACAGCACTAGACAGGAAGAGTAAACTTAGCATTTACGAGAAGCTGCATCAGGCCAAGTACTTTACGTACATTATCTCATTTATTATAACACTTTTGGAGATGAAGACTCAGGCGCTTAGAAGGGTTAAGACACTTTCCCAAAAAGGTAAGGTGAAGGGGATTTATTTTAAAAATTGTTTTAACATGTTTCTGGAGTGCCTGCTATGTGTCAGTCACTGTGCCAAAGCACATTGTGGGCATCTGTGGACAGGATGCATTAGCTCCCTGCTATCTGGAAACATACATTCTAGTAACTTATAGACAAACGCACAAGTAAAAATACACAAAATAATATTAGTGACAAGTATTTTAAAGGAAATAAAGATAATTTTCAATCAATAAACAAATTTGTCTCCAAGGTAATGGCAATTGTTTCCATATTATTTTGACATTTTGAGCCTAAATTCAGGCCTTTACATTTATTTCTATCTGATTTAATCTTGGAACCATAGTCAGTTTTCCCTAGATTTTAACTTCTTTTTTAACCTCTTCTTGATTCCTGATGTGTTCATTCTCTGAAAAGCCTGTGGTCACTCAGACCACACCACTCATGCCACCCAGAGCCGAGGCAGATTGCATTCAACTTTTGCAGATTCACTTTATTCTTCTGAATTTATTTATTTATTTATGGCTGCACTGGGTCTTCATTGCTGCGCATGGGCTTTCTCTAGTTGCAGCGAGTGGAAGCTGCTCTTCCTTGTGGTGCACGGGCTTCTCACTGCAGTGGCTTCTCTTTGTTATGGAGCACAGGCTATAGGTGCACGGGCTTCAGAAGCTGTGACACACAGGCTTAGTAGTTGTGGCTCATGGGCTCTAGAGCACAGGTTCAGTAGTTGTGGCGCAGGGGCTTTGTTGCTCCGTGGCATGTGGGATCTTCCTGGACCAGTGCTCGAACCCGTGTTCCCTGCATTGGCAGGCAGATTCTTAACCACTGTGCCACCAGGGAAGTCTGTATTCTTCAGAATTTAGGCTGCTACTTCAACCTTCTCCCTAAGGAGAACTGATTTTTCAGTTCCAATTGGTTCCACTAAATTTTATTCCATGCTGTCTTGACTTCCTCCCTTCTCGGCTGCTATTTGTTTGATCTTGTATCTTTTATCACAAAACCATTGGGATACTCGCATTTCTTCAGTATAATAGCTAACATTCATTAAATGTCAATTATGTGCCCCCGTTATTCTAAACACTTTTCTTTACAATCGCATCTCATGTAATTCTCCAACTTCATAAAGAAAAGTATTGCTGTCATCATTGTTTTACAAATTAGGAAAATGATATGCAGAGAAGTCATGTCCCCAAGATCATACACTAGGAAGTGACAAAGCCCAGATTTAGAAGAAGAAGGCAGTTAAGTGATTTTACTGTTAATTTCATGTTTCAGAGTCTTTTACAACACTGGAGCCATCTTCCATTTTAAAATGGATGACCATGGAATTAGGCCTTTTTTCTCCCAACATTTTTGAAATGTGTTTCCCTGAAGTTTAGGGTATAGATTAAACTATATTCAGTGTTCCTATCCATAGTTGTTATAAGTTCTAAGTTAACATTACACTCTCCTAGGTTTTTAAACACCACTTCTCCAACCCATATTTCGCTGGAAGGGAGAATGGAAGAACAGAAAGCCATTGGGCATTGGCTGTGCAGTCATCCAGAGTTGTATTCAAATCTAATTCTGCTGTTTATCAGCTGTGTTACTTTGGGCAATTTATGTAATTTCCCTTAGACCTGGTTACACTTTTTTCTCATCAAGGATTATATAGGTCTTGGGGGGTTATCATGGGAATCAATCTAATACAAGAAAGTGGTTTGGCACACGCTTTGCACTCAATAATTTTGACTTTATTCTTATTTTTAATTAAGATTGAACTGAATTCTTTTCATTATTTCTTAAAAGTTTGAGAGAAAAAAATTTCTAAAAATTAAGTCAGGTTTTATCAGGTGCTGTGTTGTTTGGCTTTTTGACTTATCATAGTCTGCACAGAGTCAGCCATATATTCATTCATCATTCATTTGTTTATTTATTCAGCAAGCAAGGCAGTAATCAAGTATTTATAATAGAACCATTATACCAGGTTCTGTACTAAACAGCAAGATTTTAGTGGTATGTAAGAGATAACTCCTACAATCAAGAAGTTCACATTCGTAAGATGTGATATCAGGTATAAGAGAAGTAAGCAAAGGAGCTAAGCTTATGTTAACATCTATATTGTGTAGAATTATCTACATCTCTCTTGCAAGGTGGTCTGCACTTAATAGTTCCCTCAATTCAGTTTCAACTGTAAAAAGTTTATATAAATGTCCTTCTAAGATCTATTTCATCTCTGAAATACTATGTCTCTGTAATCATGTCATGATTGGTTCTCTTTTAATTCCTACTTAAACACCATCTACCAGTCTAAGGTTTATAGAATTTACTGGAAGTAGAGTGACTTATTTGCAACAATTATCACTTTTTACTCCTTCCATTAGGTCAATTTGTACACATATGTGCATAATATTATGTTTTAACTCCTGCCCAATTTACCTGATATCTTGCTGAAGGTATAAGTTTTGTAACAGATTGTCTTCTCTATTCTTCCTAATGATTTCTGGGGATCTCCTATACCCCCTTATCTACTTTCTTCATTTTTCCATTTGTTTCTCAAAGAATCTTATTTTATAATATATCTTGGGCATTTCCCCCATCTTTCTCAAATCTTATTAAAGTAATAATTTCTGCTACAAACTAAGTTGTCCTGAATATGTCTAGAGAATAACCAACAACAGAATACTCAGGCCATTGCAATATGAGGAGCATTCAATTTAGATTTGAAAACATGTTGGAAGTACAAATTTCAACCATGGTATCCTTGGATTAAACCTCTAGAAAAAGTTAAGGAGGAACAATTTCACATATTGTTGGACAAAAAGGCAGAGTCTTGGTGACCTTCAAGCACGTTCTAACCTAGCATTCTGTAACTCCTATAATCTGTTATTCTTTTCTCCCATTGCACTTTTGCCACATCTATTGGTGTGTTTATCATCTGCCTCTTATCCTAGTAGGTAAACTTCACAAGGAGAAGAAAGTTTACTTACTACTATGCTGCCAGGGCATTCCTGAAATACTCACTGAAATAATGGCATGAATTGGATACTAAACACTGAAAATATAATGAGGTTAAAGTGCTTGAGTTATTATCATATAGTATTTGGAGAGACACTTGTTAAAAGGATTTAATTTTGACATGCTATAGCAAAGAAGTTTTACAATTATTATATAATATTAGAATTGAAGTTAAGAGTCACAATTACCATGTGTGGTTCCAATTTGTAATATATCACTTCACTGTGGAAAAACAAATGTTTACTCTCATGGAAACATTACTGCTGTATCCACAAAATAATGAGTAGTCTGTAGAATGCAGACTTGAAGCCAAAGTTGTCTTTCATTCTAATCCTTACACCAACAATTTCATTCATGAAATGGTTTTCTATTGAGTGTGTACTATGTGCCAGAGACTGAAAACAGGGTGCTGTAGATGCAGAAAAGAAAGCTATAATCACTGCCCTTGGGTATTTTCTGGCTAAATAAGGTGAGGAAATCAACAGTTGAGGCAGAGTGTGGAAAAGGTTAGTATCTAAATAAAGCCCAGAATTACAAATAAAGCCCAGAGCAAGGAAGAAGGGAGCAATGGAAGACATGGATGTCAGAGAAGGCCTCCAAATGGAGACAATTAATAAATTGAATTCTTAATAAATAGAAGTTTTATAGGATGATCAAAATAATCAAGTTCTAATATTTCCACAATAACTTATTTACCATGTGGACTAGCAACTTACACTAACTACATTTGATTCTAGGCAATTTGATTCATGTTTAATGTACGCATTCTTTGTTCTCATACTAAAGAACAACCTGTAATCCATGAGTTTTGTTTTAAATGTAAATGCCAACAATGCTTCTGTTTCTTATTTAGTCCATGTAGTTCATTTCTTACTTAGTTCAGCAGCACAATGAGAACATTAAACCACCTTTTGAAGACACTTCTCCCTACAAATAAACATCTGTTTATTTCCCTACTGACTTCAAACTCTGAAAGGTGTCATCTATACTTCTTATGACCATTGTCTTTTAACTAAATCTAGACTTTTTCATTGCTTTCAAAACTTCCACCTTTTCTTTCTCTCTTTTTAATTTGCTATTATTTTTAAAAAACCATTGAACAGTATACTCTTGTCTCATCATCATTGATATTGCTGTTAATTAACTAATCAACAAATGTATAATTTCTTCTGAAAATAAATGAGCCCCCTTGATCAAAGTTTTCACTATAATTCATAAGTATGATATTTATGCATTTGCTAGGGCCTAGGACTGTAGATTTATTATAGAGAACTACCATGAAATTAAATACCTTGATAAATTTTCCAATATATTTGTTGAAAAGAAGTATATGGTCTTCATTCAGTCATCATTTGTTCTTTAATTCCCAGTTTTAATAACAAATTGTATCTTGTTAGTTGTTCTTTCAGTAAAGATCATGAGTTTTAAGAGTGTAACAAGTGCCTTTTCTAACTTCTCTCCTCCCTAGATACTTACTATCTCCTTGAATAACTTACATCTATTCCAAACTTTCCAAAAATGTCTCTTTCTTCCTATTTCAATAAAAGCATCCCTACCAACCTTCAGGGCATGGCTGAAGCTCACTAGGTGAAAAGAGCAACTGCAAGTGAAACCCAAAGGTGAAGATCCCATGCTTTGTTCTCTATTTTGTAGCCACATGGTAGTAAACAAGCAACTTATTTTACTAAGTTTTCCTGGGCCTGAGATTTGGCAAATGAGAAAAGTAGATGAGATCATCTCTAAAACCCCTTACGGTTCTTATATTTTATAATCCTATTATAAATCAGTCTTAATTACAAGGACACTTGGGTTCTGTGTAGTTAAATTTATTCTGGGCTTTTATTTTTGTTGATGCCCTTGTCTTTCTGTGTGTTTGTTTTCCTATAACCACTTTGATGGATAGGAGCCCCTTCATCTGTCCTTTGCAAAGCTGCATAATCTTTAGCAATTAAATTAGCCAAGCTGATATAACTCATGACCTCCTTCATGCTAGAAATTTTGATGCAAATTTTGTACAACTAGAAACTTGAACTATGAAAATTTCATAAAATTCAATTTTCCTGTTATGTATGGTACTCTATTTACTTTGGAATTTTACTGATGGTTTCAAGTTTGCCTAAACCAATGGTTCAGAGAACCGTCTTAAAAAAAAAAAAAAAAACTAAAGAAGGTGGTATTTATATTTGTGCTGGCCTTCAATTCATGCTGTGTCTCATAATGCAACCTAGTATGAGACGTGTGATTGAGGGATACTCCTATCAAACAACTGTTCAGAGAGAAGTCTGTGTGATCTCAGTCCAGTTTAGAGCAGAGTTGTCCACCTGGAAAACCCTAAACTCAGTGAAAATGATCATCCTATGTGTTGTCAGTCTCATCTAAGAAGTTCAAAACTGAATGTACCCATGGACCATATTAGTCCTTTAAACTTTCAAAGGGCATCCTGTTCATCAAAGACAGGCCTTAGTCACCTCACCCCACCAGTTCATGAATTATGATCTTTTTAAGAGCCTTAAGTCAGCTTTAAAAGAGAGCACTAAAATAGGATTTAATAAAACAGAAACAGGAAAATTGAAAATAGGAAAAACTTAAGGTGGCCTAACATTGCAGGGCTTGAAGGCATTCTTCTTCTTCTTGTATTAAGCAATCTAGTGTTAAATGAACAAGAGGAAAATAACAACAAAATAAGGAATATTTTTAAGGAATGGTTTATTTTACTCTAGAAGATATTTTAACATCTTTATTAGACCAAAATAGAGTAATTCAACACCAAAACAAAGTGCAAGTCGGATTCTTATAGGATGTATATTTATATAAATTGTAGGTACTTGATACCTGCTTAATGATAATGATGATAATAGTGATAATTTTGATCATGAAGTAATATGAAAACAAAATACTTTAAAAGGAAGTTCCTCCCTTGAGTTTAGGAGGTTCCCCTTTTTTATCATCATTTTAAGAAGCTTAGTATTGTCATTAAGAAGTGCATATTAATTTATAACACAAGAATAAAATTATCTAACCATGTTTATAGAACCACTGATATTAAGAGAAATGTTGGTTGAGGGCTTAAATTATTCCCCCAAATTCAGAAGATTAAAGCCAAAGCTAATTTAATGTGGTCATATTATTTCCAATCTGAGTCTTAAATAAATTATATAACCTATTCCAAGACATACTATCCTTTGAAACATACTTTGATCCAATCACTTAAATAGTAAAAATCTTTTTGCCTTCTTTGAAGAATATTGTGTTTTTTTCTGTTTTTTGCTTGTTTGTTTTAGTTTAAAATTATGTGCCATAGTTGAAGATAAAACAGCCTTCCAAATTTTAGTTTGGTAACCAACTGGAGCTTTAGCCTCTCAGGACTCTTCCAGATTTTTATTTTACTTTTTTCCTTCTTTTGCTTGATCTTTCTTCCTTTGTTTTTCTTTTCTCTTACTTTCAACTGCATGATAAATTCTGGTTTATGTCTCACTGAAGCTTCAACACTAGTTTTAACGAAGTGGCTGAACTTTTAACCTTTGAGCCCAACATACTTTAAAACTATCACCAATATCCATTGTATTTTTGTTCCGTAGTTCTGTGTCAGCTATTGTGAGGGTTAGCCTTTTAGTGTATAGGACCTTATTTACCCAGGTTCTTTGTAACATCAAATAGAGAGGATTTAATTATTTTACTGGTCTTCCTCAAAATTCTTGGAAAAATAAAGTGCTGGAGCCTCTAACCCTCCACACTTGCCAATCCTACTCCTTGACTGGTAATTGGTCTGCAAATAAGGAGTTCCTGGCTGTCAGTTTTCAATGGAAAGTCACTTATTAATAACCAGGCTTCAAACTTCCTAACACAAAAGGATGATTTTTTTTAACCAGGTCATCTTAGAGCATCCAAGCTCATTCTTCTCAGCCATGCATTCTGGTGCAAGGTAGCACAAGCAGCATTTCCTTGAATTCCACAGCCAAACAGCTGGGATGCCTTCAAGATGCTCAAAAGGAAAGAACACTTTTTTTTTTTAATGTAGAATTTATACTTATATTTTCCTCTTTGTGCTATTACAAACATTTATAATTGTCACTCCAAGCTATGTCCTTCTATGAGGAACCAAAAACTCAGCAGTTCTGTTTTATTTGTTGGAGGAATAATTTGATGAGCAGCGAACACTAGAGGGGGAGCTTACCCGTTCAGGAGACAGAAAGCTTCAGACCCTTTGGGAGAGGATGAGAGTGATACTAGAGCTACTGACTTAGACAAGTCAAGCTAAGACTTGGTCAGCCATGGTTCAGAAGCCAAAAGGTCAAGAATGGTAGGTGGCCAATTTACTGTCATCTTCCAGAAAGGCAGGGAATCATAAGTAGAACTGAGAAGTTTAGCTGCTGCTCACGCCATGATATGGAATATTTTAAAAACCCCTCTGGAGGCAGTTTTAACAGGAGGAGTAGGATTACAGAGGCTTTTTCCCCTTTACTATGACTGTCTGTCATTTAAATGTCTAAGGAATGATGGAATGAATTATCATAAAATTTTGACAAATTTGATGGCTCAAGCAAAAGGGGGAAATAGGCACTCTGATTATTAGGTTCTAATAAGACATGACATTTAAAATGAGTTTACATGGCAGTTAGACCTTTGCCTTTTTTCCTCTTGATTTAAAAACACTGAGATTATTTTCTTTGAAAAGAAAAAGACTTATTTCAGTTTCTCTTCTCTCTAGTTTAATGACTGTAAGTTCTATTTTACCTCTTACACATTTTTATCTTCTATAACCATAATCTATTTGCTTTCCACAATTTGCCACAATGTATCTTGAAAGCCAGTAGAATATTTTAGTAGAAAGATTTAGTAGAATTTTAGTAAAAAAAAAAAAAGTGTAAGCAGCCCTTTCATTTATTAGTTTATTTTTTCTGTATTACGTTACAACGCAGTAGATAAGCCTATTGACTTAAAAGAACAAACTGTATTTTCCAAAGTGAAAAAACAAATAAATAAAAGGGGATTAACCAAAGTACTGAAAAACAACATTAATTTTCTCTGATCTCAACGTCTACATCTTTACCAACAAAAGAGCAAGTTCTATTTGTAATAAACTATTTCATTAACCCACATGAGCAACCTCTGATATGATGTTTATGTTACTTACTGAAGAGTCGTGCTTTTTTTAAAAAAAGGGATAATTCAACCACAATTAGTCTGACCTTTGGAAACATCTTGAACTTTTAGTTTAAAACTAAAATAGTTTGGGACATTTTCCAACTATGTACCTATTAATGCTATAAGAAAATTATTTATTTACCAAAAATATAAAGCACTTTTAAAAACACCTCTAGAATGACTTTCATTGTGTCAGAATTTGACAACGAAAAGAAGCAGCACTTGATTTTAGTGAATAAACTGTATGTGGATGATGTAACTGATCAAAACCTGACTTTTCCTAAAATTATTTTATTTACACAAATAAAACAATGTGGTTTAATACAATTGTTTTTCCTGGTACATTAAAAGGTGGATTTATTTTTGCTTTCCAGGAGATTTCCTAGAACTGTGGTGACCAGATCTTTAAAGTTCTCTCCTGATTCCAGTGGTGTTATTCCCCAGAGGTTTGTTTAAGGCTAGTAGGTATCTCCCACAGTCCTGGATAGCAATATTTACTTAAACATTTTTTATTTATATAGTTAAATAATAAAGCAGAGGGAGCTTGGATTAAAAATACTAATTGTAAGCTTCTACAGTTTCATATCACGAAAGCCAACTATTGGGCTATGCAGTAAAATATATTTTGAGGTTGCTGGTCTGGCCCTCTAGGGCAGTAAATGTAACTTTTCCCTTGTATTGTCAGGACTAGAGCTATTTTGCTCACACAGGAGAAATGTTTAGTTAACATTTGTGGTCCCATCACAGAAAAAAAAATTGTCATATGTTAGGAGATGCTTCTAGGTTCCCTGTATTAATTAATTTATTGAAACATTTTAATTCCTTAAATCTGGTCAAAAAGTAGGTAGCCAAGAAAAAGGGCATTGGGACTGTGAGTAAACATAATACACTTGGAAATTACATCCAACATGAACCAGACTTCTCTCAAGTCCCTTGATCTGTTTGGTGCTTGATCTTTCTGATCAAATGTATTTTCCAATATTTCTTTTATTTATATTTCAAGTGACTCATTTCTTTTAAATCTTGGATTTTTAAAAATTTTCTTAGTTAAATTGACCTAGGTTTAGATATTTTCTCTAATTCTAACTTTATGCTTTATAAGCTAAGTAAATTCAATCTTGTTTTATTTCTTCCATTTCCATTTCATATTTTAGGAATTTGAAAACAATTAGAAGAAAAAGAAGCAAGTCTGTGATATTTATATTCATTTTATGAGTTTCATTTATTTATTATACATTAAATATGTTCCTCTTTTAACTGTATTGTGTCACAATTGCAGGGAGGAAAATATTTACAACTAAATCATCATTAAATGTCTAAACGTCATTCAGACACAGAAAATAAGATTCAGACCTAGAAGTATGAGTGAGAGAAGATAAAGTATGATGCCTGATCTTAAAAATAGTTTAATAGAAAATTAATAGCTAAGTGAGTATTATATTCACTTGACAGTGAAGACTCAATAACTTTTGATAAAGTTTGTTTTTTTCCTTACTTAGAAGAATGCATCAATGTAAATATCTCTGCTAATGACTACCAATACAGCATGGAAATCCATGTCAACATTCTTCCTTCAAGGGTTTTAGAATTCATTTTCAACATTTCATGGAAATGACCTGCTGTTTGTTCTGTGTTCTACTGATGATATATTTTACTTTGAAACCCAGACAGGACCAGAATGAGAGAGAGAGAGGTAAGAATATATTTATAAAGGGGAAAAATAACAAAGACCAATTGAGGAAGATTTGAAATCAAATGATGGATTTTTTTTAAAAGTACTTCATATAATTGAAGCCAGATAGCTACATAGAATTGTGTTAGGAAATGTGGTTAACAAGATAGGAATGTATATGTCTTTAATATCAACTTGTTCTCATAGAGGTTCATGTTTCAATCAACCAATCCATCAATTGACCCATCAATCAAAAACTATACTGAACACCTACATGTACCATATTTAACTATATTTAACTCTGACTTATTGTGAACCAGACAAGAAAGGTGAGTACTATTATGAAGTTTGCAATGTAGCAGGGGTTCTGATAAGTAAATGGACAAATATGATAAAGTAAAAGCAGGCTATTATTGGTGTACATAGGAAGAAACCTTACCCAGATTTCAGAAATCAAAAAAGATTTTGAGAGGAAGTGGCAAAACAGGCATGAATGGCTGAAAAGAATTAAATTACTATAGAAAGAAAGAGGGAGGGGTTGAAATGAAAGAATGTTTAAGGGAAAATGAGCAAGAGAACGCAAGGGAGGGAATGGTGGGAGAGAGTAGTATGTGAGCAACGGCCGGGCCGGATTTAAAGGAATTTGTTAGCCACGTTAGAGTCCAGCTTTATCTGGGAGTAGTGCAGAGCTGTCAAACAATTGTAAGCAGGGGAATGATCAAAGATTTGCATTTTAGAAAGCTTGTCCTTCACAATGTGGAAAACGGATTGAAGAGCGACAAAACTGAAGGCAAACAGTTCGTGTCGGAGAGATGAGTGTGGTTTAATCAAAATCAGTGACAGGTTTATAGAGAAAAGCAGCCCTATTGGGCAGCTGTTTAGAAGGTAGCATGGACAGAGGTTAGTCTTAGATTGGATGTGATAGAAAAGGGAAAAAAGGTAGTCAAGGTTATAAGCAATATATTAATTATACCAAATGATTTCACTGTTTATTATTCACTGGGTTTATCTGAGCTGACTGACTACAACCCCAAATATAAGGAAATGATACCATAAGGAAGCACATGACATAAACAAGTTTATCCAGCTATATATTCTCCGTAATCTTAAACACCAGGATGATATTTTGACATGCAATCAGGTTTTCTCATTTTACTGAGAATATGACTCTTTTGTAACCATTTCAGTTTTACTAGTAATTTCCAAGTTAAAAGAAAATTATATATATTTTACATAAAATTACATAAGGCAAAAATGTCCAAAAATAAGAACAATTGTAGCATACTTAGATTCATAAATACTTGCCGACTGATGAACTGCAGAGAAAATACTTAATAACTTACAATCTTTTTTCCAATTTTAAAATAAATGGCAATATTGAACAAAAAAAAGCACTTTCGAAACAAATATTTACAAACTTGTGTTTGTATAATTATTCACATAGGTATATATGGAAATGTTTGCATTAACCTTTTAATTTAGTCCTATTTATTTACTCATTCAATAAACTATTATTTTATGAGATATATGCAAACATTTATGCAAGTTGTTTAATATAAAAGTCAAAGGAATTAGATAGCCTATTAGATTCTCTCATTCCAGGTTTATTATTTTTAAGCTTTGCTGCAGAGGGAGAGACAGAAGGGGAGGAATTTAATTTGTACCAAATAATTCACCTGTATTCTGAAAAACAGACTGAGGGAAAAGGTGAGAATATCTTGGCAATAGTGAAAGTAGAGATTTACCTAGAATATTGACCCCAAGATTTATAGTTTTGACAGGAGTACATCCCTAGTTCCTTTACAAGTTTGGGTGCAGAATCCTGTGATCTGGCAGACTCTTTTTTTTTCATAATAAACCTCCCTAGTGGTTGAGGAAGAAAGTACATGAGATGGGGTTACAGCATGAGTCAGGATGTGGAGGGTGGAATTCTGTTAATTTCCTGCTCTTGATTTGGATGTCTAATGCCCACTTTTCTGATGAAGGAAATATTTTCAGTGCCCTGAACTCAGAACAAAATTACTATCTCTTTAACCACTTATATCCCTGTAGTCCTTCCAGGAATCAAGCCAAATATTAAGAGAAAAAAGGTGTAGCATATATTTGCCAGTTCTTAACATTTCCTTATGATTCTCAAACCCAAGTACATCTAAAATTTTAATTGTTAAAAAAAAATCTATAAAACATAGAGCCAAATACGTTTAGACTGCTGTTGGAAACAAAGTTGACTGGAGACTCCTAGCCATGCAAAAAATGCTAGGTAAAATTTGTGTTATGGAAAAATTGTCATTACAAGATTTATTAAGACTTCCATGTTACTCAAAGAAAGTTTCCTATAGGTAGGATACCATATGTCTTGGTTTTCCTGGAACAATCCACAATTTGTCTGTTCTCTGGCCTTGTTAATAATAGTGCTCTTTCATTCTAAAAGTATATAAATTTGGATGATAAAATACGTGGTTATCTTACTAATATAACCTTAGCACCATAGATGCTTGAATAACATTGGTATATAGTGCTCTAAGAAGGAGCTCATTATTTGGACATGATGATAAAGGGACATGGGGTTCAATATTAATCTCAGGTTTTGATATTGTACTGCTTCTAGGAAATGACATTAATAAAGACAAGAAAGTTACAAAATAATGAGAACTTATGTCAAAATTATGTAAACAAAGCAGTGAGTATACATGCTTTGTGCAGCTGGTGAAAATAACACTCTAAGCTACTTAACCTTTACTGTTTATTTTCATGATTGCATAGTTTATAAGAAAGTTCCATAAGTGAATTTCAAAAGGATCTCTGACTCAGGCGTCTGTGTATGGTTGTTGTTGGGGATTTCTAGTAGTTCTCATGAAGAGTGAGGAGAATGTCATTTCCTATCAGTGAATGACACTTATCTTTTGCCATTCAGCACAAAATTTTAGACTTCAGATTCTCATTGTTTATTAGTAACCCATTGGGAGGTGCTACTTACATTATTCTTTGCTCATCTGAATGAGTCAGTTAGTTAAAAGGTGCAAACTAGGAAATACGTTTTTATGAAATTTGAAAATCTAAAGTGAAATTGATAAAGAATTGATTTAAAAAAAAAGAATTGAAATTGCCCGGCAAAAGACCCAGTGAAATCGATGGCTTGCAATGTGTTAAACGTGTTTATTTGCACTTTCAAAGTTCAGATTTCCTCATACATTTTCATACTGATGGAGATAAAATGCTAAAGTCTTAAATCCCTCTATGCCATGCTGAGTTGCTAAGGGCTGTTGAGTTTTTGTTATTTCTCCTCTCGAGTTAGCTCTGATTACGCCTGCTGAGTGAAAAATTTGTATTTGCCGACAGAAATAGGAACCACCCCACGTGCACTTGCACTCAGCAAATGCTCCAATACATCACAAAGATTTGCTCAACCCACCTTCAGAGGCCAAATCGAGCATGTTATTTTCTGTTTAGGTCTGATTCTGGAGCCTATCAGTCAGGAGTGTTTTCCAATCTCTGATTAAAGCAAGGCCTACAAAGCTGGAAGTGTTCACACACAGTCTCATTAGAGTGCTGGATAGAGTGACCCAGGCCTTCTAGCACAAAGCTCTGAGTGAACTTCAAATATGAGAGTGCATCAATCAAATCCAAGCAAGGCTTTTATGTCATTTTTCTACTTTGCCTTTAAAGTCCTATAGGAATGCCCTTTCCAGCTGTACAGCCGAAAAGCATTCAATAGAAACAAAAAAGCAAAGACCCTCAGCCCCCTGCCCCCTCCAAATGGGTATGGTTTTACCTCCCCCACCAAGCATGAGAGAGTCTTCTGTGCTTTTTAAATTATTTAGCATGTTCAACAATGCAACGAAGAATATAGTCGCATCACTCAATGGCTCTGTGTTAATTATTAGTACCCATTTGAAAAGGAAACCAGTAAGGTCAAAGGCAATGAGATTGCATATTGTATGTCTTAAATAGAGGTAGCAGAGAGATTCGGGAAAAAAATAAAGCAATGCTCATGGAGGCTTTTCATTCCTAGCCCCCAACCCTAACCCCCAACTTCACTTCTTGCTTTTCTCGTGTTGGCGTATACCATTAAGAAAACAAACAAACAAAAAAGCAAAAGAATAAAATCATAAAGGAACATCAAGAATCTTGGCAGGAAAGATGATAAGGCGTTAAGTCAGAGAAAGAGAAGTCAGACATTTAGTTAATGTTTGTTTTATATACTGCTCAGGGCACTCGAGTCATTTTCAAAAATACATCTTTAAAAGATCAGCAAAAAGCAAAACAATATAAATTTGCCCACTAATATCATTAGAGGAAAATGCATGAGTGCAGTTAGCAGTGATTATTAAATTTAGGTACTTTTGCTTCCAACATCAGGCCAAAAACCATTATAACACAAGTAACATCAGTATGAATTAAATAAAATGAATTAAATAAAATGAGGCTTTTGAAGCCTGAAAAACAAAATAATTTAAAAGGAGAAAATAAATCTCTCCTGCCGTGTAGATAAAGTTTTCTGAATTTTACACCTCTCTTTAAACAAGTGAATTGTTCAACTACTCAAGCTATCCTATGTTCATCCAATTAGGGAGAGCAATATACTGGAAATACATTGTACATCAAAATATTGGGCAGATATATTGCTTATTCAAGGGAATTCCCTGTATGTGTACATTTGTTTCCATTTCTAAACTTTACTAAATGTGAGGCAAATACTACCCACAAATAGCACTTCACCCACTCAAATATACTGCAGCATGTAAAAGAGTGTTTGAATTTAGAGCAATATATATATTTTTTAAATTTAGCATGTGTTTCTTTACAGGGCTTCAGATGTTTGGAAGAATTATGCAGATTTTATAAATGAGTACTAGAGCATTATGCTACTTGATAGTGTCCCATCTGTGCTTCCCCTGTAGTGTTTGACAGGGCATCTGTGTAAATTGCTTTTTTTTTTTTTTTTTTTTAGTTAATTAGTTTACTGCATAAAACTTAATGCACTACCTGATAAAAACTTTTGTTCATTTCAGCACTTTTCCCCCCTAGAGCTGATGTTCATCTTTAGCTTTAGTCAGGCCTAACTTCTTCCTTTGTAGATTTCTAAACTGAAATAATAAAACAATGCTTTTTCCCTCTTTTTCTTATAGGGCATAATACAATATGCTTGTGTGACAATAAATATTAAGAGTGTAAGTAATAATTTAAGTTGATCATCCCAACATTTCATATATTTTGTCATAGCTTCCCAACTAAAACATCTTCTAACATGTTTTTCAGGGATATCTTAAGAAAAGCTTTAAAAAAACTTCTTAGAGAACAAATACACATAGTTATGAAGTATATACAACCAACCTTTCTTTTCTCTCTAGGGTATGTTAGCCTCTATTTAAGTTGCTTAAGTTATGTCAACATAGGACCAAAAATCTTGATGAAATAAAATAAACAACAAAGACAAAACAAACTATAAAATCAGTTTTTCATTTGCCTGTATCTTGTTTAGGAAAGATAATAGAAATCCCAGACGATAAACTAAAATTTTCAAGTTCATCTCGATATTTTTTCTCTGGAGAAGCAACACAAACTAAAGGAGATAAACATCCAGGACAGAGAGGAGACATTCCACAAACACTTGATATGTAATACCTATCATTAGTTAAGGGCCTAAGTTCTAAATCCAATCTATATGAGCTGCGTAATTGGGAAAATTTTTTACGAATCTATACCCCAGTTTCTTTATGTTCAAAATGATCTCATAGTGGTATTTACCACACAGATCATTATATTAAATAAATTTATACTTATCAGTGCATAAACAGTGTCTGACAAGTAACAATTGCTCAAAATATGTTAGCTCTTCCCATGTTGATTTTGATGAGAATAGCTGTTTTGCTAGAAGCATAAGCTCATATTAGTTCACACAATATATCTGAAAAATGTAACTATTACTTCTTCAAAAATTAAAATACGTATTTTATGAAACATATTTAATTCAAGAAGACTTATCTTAGATAATATGTAAGATATATTCTTTTTTAGAATAACCAAGAGGACAATCCTATAGAAATACATTTTATTTTATGAATCTTTCAGATTGAAGACTTAGTCTGCCAGTTTTGAATGATATAACTTTAGAGCTATTTATTTCTTTTTCTAACATTATGGTCATCATATAGGTAAGTTTTATCCATAAGTTTTAAACAGCATACTATGTGAATATTTTTTCCATTTATAAGCCATATAAATTATTTGTCCAATGATGTTAACTATTTATTTAGTGGGCACTGATACTGTAATTGAACTATAACATGAGGTACTAATATTTGTGCTCCATTATGCTCTCTGTCAAATAAATTTTCTTTAAAAAAAGAAGAATACAGATTGAGTTTGACGTCAAATTTACCTTATTTAAAAATTTGGAAAGCCGGTCAATGAGGTGCACTCTTGTTCATCTAAAAAATTCAATGCAAACAAACCAGCTAGAAAATGGAATTTAGAACATTTCAATACGTGAAAATCAAAATCAAAATGTCAACTTCTCTGACTTGGAGCAAACTGAATCATGAACTAAACCCTCACACTATGTAAATATATAAAAACTTAGTAAGCTCCACGAATGTTCTTAGACTTACATATAATATCTATTCCATCCAATAGCATAAAAAGTTTAAAAGTTAATTACTATGTAAGATAAAAATACTTATATGCATTTGCCTCAAGGTTTAAAGTATAAAGGGTTCTAGCAGTTGTTTCACACTCAAGGGGAAAAAAAGAAATATCAATTTGACACCAGTCATGAAAACTACTGAAGAAGGACTATTTTGTAGTTATGGTTTGCCTTTCCCATGTGGAAGACGATACTTAGTATAATCTTTGTTGAGAGGCAACAATACTTTAGCAGTGTTTTCTCACATTAAATGTACTAGTTACTCCAAAATCGAATCTCCACATTCCCTCTAGTCTTAGTATGCTCACCTTCACAAAGGCCAGAAAATGAAAATTACACACACATCACACACATACACACAATGCATTCCCAAAAGTTAAAAATCAAATAAAATGTTCTTCAATTTCTCATGCCTAGTTTGGAAAATTTGTCGTAAGAAATATTTTATAAAAATCAAATCTACATGTGACTTTCCAGTCATTGAAGATTCTTAATGGTATATGAGACTGAGAATTATTCAATTTTCCATTGATAGAATAGAAAGGTTACTAATCACACACCTTTCCTGGGTATTCCATGCTATTCTATAAGAGCTAGTTAAAGACATATGGATTCCATTCTTACAATGTAAGTGTTACAAAGAAATACTATTTGGGGAAGTTTGGATCAGATTAATTTTTCTGAGCTTTATTCTATCTACTTGACAAGATATCCAACCTTCTTGGTAAATATGTTAAAGTTAATACCCTTTTCTCTGCAAGCAAAGTAAGTAATAATCACAACTATGACATCATTCCCATGTACTATCAAACATGATCTACTTTCCTTTCTTTAATAAAATCTCCCCAGCATTTAATTTTTAGTTTTCTTAACTTTTTTTTAAGATGGCATACCTTTTCTAAAACAGTACTCAATTTTATATGTATGAAAACACAGAATTCTGTGCCTACCTTCAGTATTATCATTATGACTACTTTTTATCCAAGGGGTAAAAAAAGGAAGCCAATTTTTCCAAAACAGAACTTTATATAGAGAAATTTGAATTGGTCAAATGAGAGGTGAAATACGCACACTGACAGTAGTACTGACAAAGCAAAAAGTATCCAGCCAAACTTAAAGAATTTCCTAAATTTGCTAATCATTATTTTTTAGACCAAGATTCCACCCACCTACCCCCACCATTATATCAGGTTGAAGTGTCTAAAAGAAGATAGACCCCCAAAGAGCAGTTTAAAATGCTTTAATTTTTTTAATGTGATACTGTTCTTTTTAAGGGTTCTTTCATATGTGATCAGTCAGAGATACTGACTTTTGTGAGTTAACACAAAAGTGAAATAGCACTTTTAAGTGCTGTCTCTCTTTGGAGATTTAATGCACTTTGTAATATCTCTGAGATCAGTCAGGGAGAGACGAGAAAAAAGAAATTTGATTTTGAGTCTGGACCAAAGCTCGGTGACTTGAGAGGCACCTAAACATAATGAAAGGAAGAAGTTTCAAAGAGAAAGTTGGCAGCTATGACCAGAATCCACAGGGCTAGCAGGACTGACATCAACCAGAGGCAGATTTAGAGGGGTACCCTATGATCTCTCTTGATACCATTGACACTTCAAGACCCAGTTTCATTGGGGAACAGTCCAGTAAAAGAGCATCTCCAAAGGACACAGCATGGTTGCGGTATTGAGAAAGACATGAAAATGCCAGCACCAAGGGCCTAAAGCTGTCTTTTTCTCCTCCAAAGATCACATATATCTGGGGAAAGCAAAAGTCAACATCTGAAACCTGCTTTTTCAAGCTTGACTTGAATGATATAAAGTTGGCCGTATAATAGCTAGATGCTTACCTTTCTTACCTTTCTGACCTAGGTTCAGTCTAATGTAAGAACAAGTCATTAGCTGATTCCTGGTAGTCTTCACTTACCTCCTGGTGAATAACTTTCTACTCTAGTATTTTATTTTTTTAATTAAAGTAACTGTCAGCTAAATTTGTGTCAAATACTGGAAATCAGCATAGAATGCTCCCATCAATTGGTTGTTCCCAATGTTTTCAAAGATCTATGCATTTCTGCTAACAGCTCTGAAGGTTGAAATTGATGCCCAAGTAGCTATGTATGAAATGTAAATTCTAAATTGGGTATAAACAGTATCTGAACAAATAATAACAATAATGATCTGTGAATTAAAGAAATCATGCAGATATTTTAAGCTAGAATGTGTGTGTTGACAAAGGGGGGTGGGTGCTTGAGTTCCATAGACCTTTAGGACACTTATGCAGCATAAGAAAACAAAAATCTAGAACAATTATATTAACTATGCATGGGATTTTAAAAGTATGGATCAAATGGATGTATCATGATGATATCGATTCTAAAATGGCATCTTTCCCCAGTTATGGAGGCTAAATTACAGTTGAATAATGGTTATAGAAAGTTTCACAAATTTGCTTATATGAGAATTATGTTCAGAATGAAAAAAAGAATTGAGTGATTTGTCAAAATAACTAAGGGAAAAATATCACTTTCAGTCTAGATGCTCAGACAATTGAAGGAAAGAACTAATAATTACCATTTCAAATTTGCTTATGCTTAACGTCAGTATAAGACAGGATTCTGTGCCTGCCTACTGTGTTATCACCTCCAATTTATCATTTTGGATATCTCTTCATGACAGCAAAATATCTGATTAATTTAATGCAAAGAATTAGTTACATTTAGTGGAAAAATTAGCCTAATGTCTTTCTTTCATAGAACATCACTTGAAACTTCACATTTTTAGGAAACTCTTAGCATTTGATGGGCACTTCCAAAATTCTTTAACTGGAGCCCAATTTCAAGAAATCAAAAACTTCCATACAGTAAAATCAGCACTGCACCTTTACTATTAGCCAAGATATCTATTTTGTGAAACCAATTCTAGAGGAGTTTCTAAGCAACCCACATTTTTTGAAGTAAAGTAAGTTTGATTTCTTTTAATTATTAAGTGAAGTGAGATGAGAATATGTAAGTTTAGTCACAGCTATAAGCTGAATTTACAGAGTCTCATTCCTTATTGTCAAAGTTCTAACAAGATTATCTGATGGCATTCTAAATACTGACAAAGAAAACACAGTCATCCCAAAAAGCACCAGAAATTCATCCATTAGAAAGGTATTTATTAATATGTAGTCTGTGGTTATTTGCAAATGAGTATTAAATATCAATGATATAAATAGTAAGCTAAAATAGGAAAGTGGTCTTTTGTATACTATAAGTACTTAAAACAAAGTAAGTTTTACCATCTAGCATCCCAAACCCTTCTGTCTCTTTAGGCATTACTTTTTCCCCTTCAAATCTAAACAAGTATCTTATTCTCACATGGAATACCTACACTAAATGTAATCCTTGGCTCTATTTTAAAAAGAAAATTATCCTGCTGGTCTTTACAGAACTACCACACCCAGGAGCCACATATTCTAGAAATAAGTCTACAATTTTGGTCATACAACCATATTAGCCAACTGAAATTCTATAAAAAATAAAACACTTTCTTGTTAGTTTGGGGTGTCTTTTCTATCTCCTACTCTAGTCTTTACATAGCTAGTCTATGATTTTCCTATGAATAGTATCTATGTTTTCTTTGTTAAAAAAAAATCTATTAGGTCATTCATGTTTCAATCTATTAAGTCAATCCTATGGCAAACATTGGGCGTAATATATATCACTATCTTTTCTACTCATATAAGAGCATAAAAGTTTTCATAAATGTGTCTATATGAATGTTGATGTCAATTATTTCATTCCACAAATATTTATTTAAATCCTACTACATCCCAGGTTCTGAGGATACAGAAATGAACAAAATGGATGAAGTTCTTATTCCCATGGAATACACAATCTAGTGGGAGGAGACAGAATATGTTAAGTAGTAATAAATTTTATCTATAAAATGAAGGCAGAACACACAAACAACAAGAGACTGTAATGTACCCGTATGTGCCCATTTATTGTATGATTCAACTGAAGTTAACAGTATGATCTTTCTCCTTATCATGACACCCCTCCAGCTGAATAAGTTTTGTTTGCCTAAAGTATAAAGTAGAAGGAAATAATAAGGGAACTTTATCCAGGAAATCAAATTGTCATTCTATCAGTTCATTGACCTAAAATATTCCCTAATGATAAAACATTAAAAGTTCAATTCAACTAACATTTAGTGGGCAGAATTATGCTACATGATTTAATTTGCATATGCATACCCTCTTATTTAAGATTTGCCTCATCATTTTGATGCTTATTATTATATGTCATTGTACTTTATACTCTACAAAACATGTGATCTGACAAGTCAACATTCTAGCCCTTGAATCTCTTCTATTGCTATATTGTGGAATGCTTCATTATAAGGCAATACAATTATTTGAATAGTATTTATTCATGTCCTCTCTTTAGTTTGGTGGTATCTCAAATTTTGAAAAAAAGTGGCTCTACTGGTTTTAAAAAGATCCAGCCAGGAATTTGTTTCTGAGTTCCAATTACTTAAATATTGTTAGCTTTACCTCATATTTCTGTCTTTCAAATAATCCCTGGTTTCAAATTAAACATGATTCTCAAAATATTGTCCTTCTTGATTTCACAAAATAATGTTTCTTTCACTAATATAGGAAGGGTGATAAAAAAAATTCTAGAAATTTAATTATTTTCAATACTATCCACCGACAATAATAAATAAGAATTTGCTGTCACTAATTTCTTTTAAATTCATACTCCTTAAGTAGTCTACATAGTTAAATAAGAAGTATGATTCTCATGATTTGTGATTGCTGTCTTTAAAATACACTAATATATTTTCATGAGTTAAGTTAGTAAGCCTCTAACTTTTCATGAGAACTACTGGAAAAAGAAGCAAAAATGGCAAAAACAGCTGCTCCATAAATAAATATGTGGGCCAGCTTTTCTAGGTAAATATTTAAGTTAAAGTGGAAACGTTTCTTCAAATCTTTATTATTATAAAGTTATTCTATCCAATAGCTGATTCCAGGAACTCCACATCCTATAAGGGATGGTTGCTACGAAACTTGTTTGTAATTTTAAGAGCAACTATATTTAGTACGGAATTTCATGATTGCGTGGCAAGCATTCCATACATACCATCTCATTAATCCTCTGTATAATCTTTAAAGCTATTAGAACACATTTTTTGAAGAGCTTAATTTGGCTCTGAATCTTCAGCTCCTTCAGAGGACACTTGAGAAGGTATGGAAGGAGCTTTATCTCAATTTGTTACTTTGCAATATCCTTTTTGTGGCATATAGGAGAGAAATGGATATAATTTCTTAAATGATAGTTCTAAAAACATGAGCTATTGGCCCAATTTAATTCTAATTTCACTGATAGCTTAAACACCAGCTTTTATTATGAGAAAACATGTCTATAGTCATGTTCCAATTGCTGTCTTTCTGTGTTTTTCACTGTCCTAGAGGAGAAAAGCATACCCTACAATCTTATCTAAAGGAGGATATGAACCAGAGTTCACATATCAGGAATGATGTATATCTCAACCACGGTGAAGGCAGGAATTTCTAAACTATTTATTTTTGTTTTCCAAAAATATTTACATTGACTAAAATGAGCCATAGATGGTGACAGATTTTGTGTCACCCTTCAGAGATGTATCATCTATTGCTTGAGGCCAAGAAATGAGTAGTTTCCATAATTAGGAAGCAAAATTGAATAATTGGACTGTGGTTCATAAGGGTTTTTTTTCCTCTAAGAAGGAAAACCATGTAATATGTAAGTCCCAGTCAAGTGGGCTTACTTGATTTATTCTTTTTAAGCACACAATTATCTTGTGCTCATCTAACATAACTACAAATATTCAAGCATAGATATTTTTTCATTCTCCTTCATCAGAATATCCAGACAATAGTTTTCTATTCATTTAGAGTTTTCTTTGAATAAAAAGGTACTCTTTAATTTTAACATAACTTTAAAGAAAGATTAAGAAAAATAAAAAAGTGTTACCCCTAATAAATGAAACATTTGAGAGTCATATGAATTACAACATTGTGAAAAGATACAACTAATTTAACTCATACTTGCCTCTAAGGCAAAGATTTATTTTAATGATTAACATTTACAAATATTGTATTTATTTTATTATACCTTGATTCATTTTAATTTCACATTATGTTGTCTAGTAGAATGTGTTTCACTAGGCAAAACCACTGAGTACTTATAACTTCAGTTTATCAGTGATGATAAACTGAAAAAGGTTTTCAATTGCTTTTTTTGATCATTAATTCATTCATTCACCAATTCAGCTTATATGAATTGAATGTCTACTATGTCCTGGCTGCCAAGGATATAACATTAAGAAGATAAAATTACAGCTATAAAGGAACTTGTAGTCTAATTCCATGAAGGAAATGGACTATTACTGTTACCTAATTTAAGCCTGAGGGATTTGTTCTAATCCAAACTTGTTCCTTGAAATTTCATCTAATCTTGGGGCCTTCATTAACTCAATAAATTAGCTTTGATTTCTTCTATCTACTGAATGGCATCCTGAAGAAATACCCAAATAGTCAGTGTGTGTGCTACTTTTCCAACTTTCTGAACCAAGGCTTGTTTTGGAAAATGTTGAGTAGATGAATATCTTTGCTTCACCACATTCTTTCTAGTTGACTCAGCAACTTTTAAGATATGGTTCAATCATTCAATCCATCCATGAGCTTTAAAGAAAATTTAGAAGGACATGTGGAGCCCTTCAGAAATCAGGCACTAGAAAAAATTTATAATGTGGATATCCTATAACACTAACCATGGTGGGTTATTACTGGTGTTAAAATTTGTAGAGAACTTTCAGGTTTTTGAGTATCTTGAGACACATACAATGTATACAGGAGCTTTTATGTAGGAATCATTCAATGAATTAATTACACAAACACATATGTGTGAGTGTGTGTGTATGCATACATGTATATATGTGGTACTTCACCTCTGGAAATTTATTTTCTTGGAGTCACATATATATGTGTGTGTGCTTATGTGTATATACATATCTATACACAACAAATGGAGGAGTTAAATTTCTGGGGCCTCTAAACTTTAACATTTTCCAATAGTTTTGCCTAGTTCCTACAATTAAGTCCTAGCCCTTTCTCTACACATTATCACCAAATGTTGGCAGCAATAATGTGTCTGAAAGTATTATAAGGTCATTCCCAGAAATACCATGTCTCAGAGAAGCAATAACCTTGGGCGCACTGTTTGATCATGGTACATCAAAAAATTACAAGGGTAAAGTGGGACAAGGAAAAATGGGTGTTAAATATAATACCATTTCTAGAAATATCCCAGTGGTCACATGTCACAACTATAAAAATTTAAAAGTTAGATTAGCTTGTTCTTTATTTTTAAGTTTGATTTTTAAAAGAATGCATATATTTGTTACTTTCACTAAGAAATTTTCATATAACATTATCACAATATTATTCTAATATTATATGTAACATTATTATTTCCAATATATCAATATTAGGAATGAATCAATACATTGGAGGAAACATCACCTAGCTTTGCTTTGCATCTGATATTTTCACAAGATGAACATTTAAATTTTAAGTAGTAGATGGCAGTTATTGTCTAGCTTGTAAATAAGAAAAATAATGCATAACAAAATTGAGAGATAAGTATAAACACTTCATTGATGTCACTAGCCTCTGCATTTTTAAAAAATAATTTTTCATCTCTGTGGTACCACTTTCATCTTCAGATGCTTAGTAGGTCTCATCAGACACCTTCTTTTATCTATTCATATAGTTTTCAGAAAAAAACAATGTATAGCTAATTATGTTAACTGTCTGCTAGGTATTTGCAGATTATTACATTATTTTATTTATTATTACATTACTATGCTTTAAGCCAATAGACTATATTGCTAAGGATGGTAGGTCCTAGAACCTGACCTAAAATCCTTCAGGAAGAAATAATTTATGGGCACTTATGGGAATGGAGAGGGATGGTTTTCTAAAGTAGTTCAGCAAGCATTTACCTAGCACGTACTGTGTGCAAAGTACTGAAAATGGCAAGAAATTCGGTGCATTCATTCCACACCACACAGAGTCTTTTGGCAACATGGTTTCCATTATATATTCCAAATTACCCTGGTTGTCCAATTCACAGAACTGTAGTTGATTTAAATGCGAATTAAAAGTTTAATAATTTGATAATACTGTAATTTTTTACCCCTTCAGGTCTACCTCCAAGACTTAACTGATTGAATAGGCTCACTCAGTTCAAATATATTGTGAAGATGTTTTAACCATATTAATCTTTTATTTATGGAATGTCACTAAATAGCATTTTGCCTATAACTGTTCTCTCTTTTTGCTCTGAACTTAATGAACTAACTTTTAAAGAAAGTTATTAAACATGGACACCCAGCACGTATAACCATGTATTTGGGGTCTGAGAAGGAAAAATGATGAAAGTGAATAACCAGGACATGTGTTCACTAATTTCTTTCTTTCCCTGCAGAATGAGGATAATTTTATAAGGAGGTCAACATTCATGTTTCACAAGAAGTTATCTCCCTGTTAAATCATAGTCTGACTACCTTTAGAAATGAATCCCCCTAAGAAAACTAAAAATCAAGAAAACTAGTATCTCAGGAAGTTGTACCTCAGAGCTCTTCTGAATTGGTTTCCTCACTTTAAATTCATCCCCCACTGCTCCGCACTCTTCAAGGGGATACTGAAATAAGTCACAAAGAGTTCTGCTTTTCCCCCTGCTCTCATTACTTCCTACAGAAAGAAAATGTGCTCTATTCTCTTCTGCTCCAAACTGAAGTAACTGTTCCATACATTACATATCTCACTGTGGGTTAGCACATTATCATAGAGATAACTCAACTTAACAGCTGATTGGATGTGTAAACATGCCAATTCTACAATAGTCCTTTCTAAAAACTTGTATGGCACCATGCAGGATTTTCACAAGTACCCTAAACAATTCTATCCTAAAATTCTGTTTTACAATCAGGATCCAGTCTCCTGCTTCTTAAGGGAGTAATAAGAGAAGAGGAAGGCAAGCAGAGAACGATGTTCAAATGGGTTTGGGGAAATCAAAGGACAAAGAAGATTGGTGCTCACTGCTCACATGTATTGTACTACAGTAATCAGAAAAGCTATACCACCCTGGTGGTACCCTCTCAACCAGCACGGATGGTGCAGGAGGAGGTGAGTAAAGATGACTCAGCGGGGTGTGTGCTTATTTGTTCCTGACACAATCTATGCTCCAGTAAGTCAGAGGAACAGCTAGAAGTTTCCTGTGGCCCTAAAGAGAGGCAAAAAATTGCAATGTCTTTTGTATCAAGGAGATTATTAAAGCAACTATGAAAGAGAAGCCATGTAGGTTCATAAGGGAGGGATACAGGTGGGCTGTGCTTGGTCTAAAAGGCAAACTGTTTAGGTAAATAGATGTCCCTGCAGATGCCAATTTAGGTGATGGCAACAATGGCATGCAAGATGCTTATCCCCACCTCCAAGCTAGGCCACTGCATAAGCCCCAGAAATATAGATTTCTACCAACAGACATGGGTAGAGAGCACCCTGAATGGTTGACATCATTTTCCAAGTGAAACACTGAAGTAGAACCTAAGTTCATTTATAGAAAATTACAATGTTATGCTTCTTACACAACTGTGATTAATTATTGAGATTCATTCCTGACAACACTGTCATTTGTCACTAAATGATGATCACTTCTGCTAACTGAATAGAAAAAAGATTGGATTACCAAAAAAAAAAAAAAAGATATACTCAAATAACATACTCACAACTTGGTCTAGAAAGGCTGCCATTTATTTACTGGGTCTTTGTTTTCAGGATTCCACATAAATATGGAGAATAACAGTTTAATCATATGCTGTAGCTTCAATGATGGTTTACTCATAAAAATTGGATTATAAAAGTATCCATATGTTACTTTTATGAATTGTGATTTCTTAATTTTACATCAATATCATTGATGCCAAAATGATGGGATAAAATATAACTCAGTTCCACAAATTTCTCTCCTGGGGTAAGACTGGGGGCAGATAGCCCAAGTTTTTAAGGTGAAGTTTCTTCTTTGATTTTCTTCACATCTACTAATAACACTACCTAAGTAAAAGCTAAACCCAGGTCTTCAGTAATTTCAAAAACTCTTTGGACTTTTAGTTTAAATGTCTGCTTTTTAATAAGAAAATGTAATTTGTTTTTGCCCTCTGTGGAAAAGAGCCGGTGTGTGTGTGCCTGGTAGCTCCACCTCAGCTCGTGGTAAGGCAATTCCCAGTTTACTTAAATGAACCTTAGAATTGTCCTTATATGTAGGTGAAAATAGGAATTTAAATAACATGAATTAAAGATCAATAAAATGAGAATCCACTAAACCAAAATGAAAAAGAAATTATTTCACCTAACATTGTCTATATTGGAAATTTCAATAGAAAACAAATCCATTAATTGTATCATATGAGATAAAGCTTAGAATGCAAATGCATTTTGCAGGACAAATTGACAAGTTCAATGTAATTTGTAAATGAATGATATCAGACTTTTACTGAAAGTTTTCACTTTAATAAAAGCAGTTGCAGGGAGAGTCTGAAGGCAGTGGATGCCCAAATTTAACATATTGGGCAGGGAGGGGGAATGACACAGAAAGAGAAGGCAGTGTTGCATTAGATTAATGTCATAATTAGTCCCATTATCCAGCCATACTGGGACTATAGTGATTCTCAAATAGTTCTTGACACCTCAAATGTACTACTGTGTTTCATTTCTCCAACATATTTATTGAGCTCCTACTATCTCTCAGGCATTCAGGATATAGCAGTGAACAAAATTAATGAAACTCCCTGCCCTCAAAGAATTTCCAGCCAGGATAATAAGTATACAAATAAGCACACTATATATTATATTAGAGTTAAAAGAGCGTCAGAGATGGATAAAGTAAGGAAAGAAAATATGATTTTGGTATTGGTAGGTTTGTAATCTTAAATTGGGCACTGATAGAAGGTATAGAAAGGTAATTGAAGACCTGAAAGAGATGAGGGAACAAGACATGCAACCATGCTGGGGAAGGGCATGATGAAATATTGGAAAAGCCTGGTGTGGAAACAATTTTGTTGCATTTCACTCCAGCCATGTCTGTGGGCCCCCTTCATAGTATATGTAGTTCAGCTTATTGCTGGGATTTCTAATTCTGTTCACATAATTTTATATATATATATATATATATATATGTATAATACACATAAGCATGTGTGTTGATATTTAGGTACATCCTCACACACAATTATGTATTTATATTTATTGTATAAATTCTATTTATGAAAAAAATTTTTCATGATCAGCATTTCAGTTGATCTTATCTAATAGACAGGAATGGGGCATAATGAATTAGACTAGAAAGAAATCTTTCTGTTCTCTGTATATCTTTCAAAATAAGAGTTATAAAGCTTATCAGAGTATTTTTAACTGAGAGGGTAATTTAGAGACAAAAATGAGAATACATACTGTTATAGCTCATTAAGTCTTTTTAAAAAAATAAGCTCCCTAATTTAACAGTTAAAGACCTAATAAATTTTATAATTAGGAGCTACTGTACTTCTTTTTTAAAAACTTTATTTTCATCTTCGGATGAAAATTATGACAATTCTGCAATATCTTCCTAGTTTAAAAAAATGACTATATATTTTTGTGAAATTCAAGGGACACCGTCAACCCCAGTGAAGTCAGATTGGCCCAGATTTGCAACCCCGTTTATCTTCATAAGGACAGTCTGACTGTGACACCTCACCTTACATTCTACAGAGGGGCTACATATAATATTAAGGGATTTTTTATAGAAAAACATGCTGCTTAAAAAAAAAAGAAACAGCCTTTCTGTAACAAATCAATGTATTGCAATGCATCCACTCAATAGCTGCGGCTTACATACGATTTGGGAGATTTTGTAAAAGAGAAAAGGAGAGAAGGAAATGAAGGCAAGAGGAATGGGAAGGAAAATGAAAAAAATGATACTGCCTAGCTACAAGCTGCAGAGGGAAATTAATATTCAAAAGGTTAAGGTGTCTGTGAAATGTATGTAATGAGTAACACTCATAGTTTGTTACTACAGGTTCATTGCCTCTAATGTTGAGGACGGCACATGGATAATTTACGATTCCCATTGTCCCCTCTGCAGGGATTAATTCTGAATTATTTATGTACCTATATACGCAGAGAACTGAAACATTTTAGTTAAAGTCAGCGACTCACTCATAGTCTTGAAATTATGCAGCCCTTGTTGCTAAAAATGATGTTAGCCTCTTGTGATTTAAGTCATAACATTTTATTTTCAGTCCCACTGAGAGAGAAGGCATACAGGAGGGGGTAAAAAAAAGATATATTTTTTTCCAGAATAAATCTCAGAATGCATTTTTTAAAGATGTAAATAGATAATGGTAATTTTGTTGAGTCAAATTATTGTTGTAGAGAGCATGTAAGTAAACCTTTATTTTATTCATGATTTGTGATTTTGTATTGGAATACTCTCTGACTTGTTTTCATACTGGGATCTTTAAATACGAAGCCTCTGCATTTCAATAAAGGGAATTCCACCTACGTACTAATTAATCAAAGAATGAAATTTCATTTTTGGAAAATTATTCTAATCCATCAGATTTCACACCAAACCATTTCATTTAGTCAACTGAATTCAGAAAAAGTACTATTTCCACTTACACTCCTGCGATTACTCACTGTTGTTAAAGGCTCCTTTGACTATATCAGAATTAATGAAAAAAATGCAGGTATTACACACTTCCCTGAAAAAATAACAGATTATATTCTGAACTCCATTATGTGTTTGATAGGTGCTAACCTTGTCAGCAAAAGACTATCTTGCAATTTTTAATAAATTGCAATTTGAAACATTACGTATATTTAACATGCATTTTTTTGCTTGTTTTGGTGTAAATTATAGTTTCCCATATCAAAATTTTGATTGAAAAAATCAAAATGCCTTACATACAATTCTTTTTAGAAAAAAAATGTGAATTATAAAAGTCTCCGAACAACTGATCCTGTGCCTTTAGAATTCAGATTACTCAGTCTCTTCTGATCTTAGGAATCATGTTTCCCTAAAAACTAGGGTGCATCTCAAGTAGACACAATGCTGGATAGGGTATTGAGTATGAAAATAGATAAGGAATTCGAAGTTTGCAAAAGCAAAAGAATTTATACATATATATGCACCTATAAGACATCAATTTCCCTTTTAGCGCCCACCCCATACAATTCAACAATTGCTAATAAATTAGGAGGAGGGGCATATTGATGTACTGCTTGACTCTAACACAAAGAAGTGTAGTTAGCAAAAAGCTGCAGTGGGTAATGAACAGTATTTTAACTCGGCAGTTTAACCTCCTTGTCTGTCAGCTGTGACCTTTTACCAACCCCAATGAGAGTCTGATTTCTCACTTTTGCTACTCACTGCTGGATGAGTGAATGTAGAATTTGACAGCGAGAGGTTTTACATGAAAAGGAAAGGTACTTAAAAAGCATGTTTTGTGATGATAGGCTACATTTATTCACTGTTCATTACGCTGGGTGCAGCAGCAGCGTTGGTGGATTGATTGGGTGTGAGCGGCTTGTCTGCTGTGGAAGTGAAGAGGCGTTATTGACCTGCATGGGAGCCTGAGTGACCTCTAGATGACCCCCTTTTCACCTGAAATTGACCTTGAAAACAACCTAGGGTTCACTCCCATTTAAATAGAGGGAAATTCTTCAAACAGCGTGTGGATTATTAGAATTGATATATTGAGCATTTCCTTTTTTCTTTCCTCCCTATTTTTTTTTTAACTTTTACAGAGGTAAATGCGTGTAGGGGGTAAGGCGAGTGTTGGCTTTTAAATTTCCAGACCCTGCAGCTGCTCTGCTTGGTGTTTGTACAGATTTATGGAGGGAGCCAACCAGACTTTAGACTGCTTGATGTAAAATTTTACCATTCATCATTATTGATTATAGTCCACACTCTGTGACAGAGCCCAAACCTTACTATGACAATTGGTATTTCAGTTGTTATGGACCATAATGGGCCATAGGGATGATTTAAAGGAGCACAATAGCTATCTGTAATTACACATGAATAATCCATGAATTCTACACCACAACGCTTATGATCAAACTCTAATAACCACGGCTTGAGACATTTATTCTTGTTCTATCTTTGGCACCTGTGCCAAAAGTTGCCAATTTATGAAAGTTTAAGCACAACAAACTTACCCCTCCCATTTTCAAAGTTAAGTTTTCATTCTCAGTTAAAAATAAATCACACTCTTGGAAAGTGATAGAATACTGCCTTTTTACAGATGGTATAATCAGTAATTGAACTTACTTCTTGTTTGGAAAGGATGCCCATTATTATTTCATCAATTAGCATCAGTAAATATATTAGATATTTGGTAGAATAGCTGGTAGAACCAGAAGAAAGAAAATAGAACATTTATTACTATCGTTTTCACTTTTTAAAAAAATGTTTTACTTGAAGCCTTTAGTCTCTTATTTGGCCAAAAAGTTAAAGGAAAAAAAAATGAAGAAAGACCATATATTACATTCAACGGTACAATGGAAATGTGATAGGTCTTACACAAGTTTTAATAACTGTTGAAACTAATACACTAACAAAGGGATTCATATCTTATACCTCAACAGTAAATTATTCTCTAATTTTATGTGGAATGGGGAGATGGAGAAAATGTATGCTCACTGAACTTATGCTAATGTGTGGCCCCTAAGGTCTAGAGTGCTGGCACAAACACACCTAATAAAAAAGTCACATTTACTAGTGGATCCTTAAGATAGTCCCATGTCTACAATATATCTTGGAGTGGAGACCACCCTATGGATATGGTCATTTTAAAGATATTTTTAGGAGCGACCAATTTTTTCCTTGGTATTTCCAGAAGACTCCAACACTTATTATAGATCCAGGAATCAGATATCTATGCAAAGTTTTTGTAAGCTTGCTTCTTCAAGCTCTTAGAATTTGTGTAACCAATGGCTAGATTTAGACCATTTTGAGATTTTGATTTCCTGACAATTTAGGGGAAAAGTTTTGGCAGTGTTTTGGGTCTGTCTACCACGTATTCCAGAAAAGTGTCCCTTCTGCCTGGCTTATGACAACATTTCAGTAGTTCAACCTATTTGGGGCATGGTAGTCTTGTTTAACTCAGAAGCATTTTTCATACTGTTCAAATATTTACATGCGGGGCTACAGGCTTATTAGCAATCTGGTGAAGTATTTGTAAATCTGGATCAAAATCCTGACAGGATATTTATTGCATTGACTTGACCTATTTTCTATCTAAAGCCTTACTCCATAATTCTTGTTTCATTTGATGTTAATCCTATGCATAAAAGGCAGTAATCAAGACATTTGTACACAGTAACGCTCTAGCATCCACACAGGAGGATTCTACTAATCTGAGTTCCCCCGTACCTCCCTCAGCATGTGAGGGAGGTGCTTACACCTGTGACTGTTTCAAAGCTCCACGAGGCCCTAGCTTAACCAATGCATGTTATCTATTACATTTTATTTTCCTCCTCTCTCAATACAGTGATAAACCACTGCAAGGGTCCTCAGCAGGTTAGAGGACTTGCCAATTACAATTATTCTAATTTAGGATTATATTATGCTTTTTTAATTCTTGGGAACATTTTTTCCCTTCAAATCATTCTAATATTGAAAAGTGTTTTGGGTATTCTGTTAAGTGGGTTTCACTGCAAGACTGAAATGTAACACTTAAGTTTTTAAAAATAACTACTTTGAAATTAAATAAAAGATGACAGTTTTTTTCCCCGAGTCAGGTAAAGGATTTTTTTCAAATATTATTTTCTTCTAACTGTTCCCATTTGTCTATACATCAAATAAACTCAAATCAGGGACATGTTTTCTTGAACAGCAAATTCCTTATGGAATACAACAAAAATAAAGACTTGTAATTGGTATGACATTAGAAACCCATGTACTTATCTAGTCAGCCTCCATCTCATCTTTGTTCCTACCTCTCTGTAAAGGGTAAGGCAGTTTTGCCCAAAGGAAGAAATAAAAGGGAATCCTCATTAAAAGGTACATTAACGGAAAAATAATGGCTTTATTGGGGACATGTGCAGAAAGGGATGTTTGAGTAGTAAATGATAATTTACTTTTGAGGTATATTAAAAAGGTTTAATCTTACTGATCATGAGTTAAATTGGATGTTTTAATCAGTTAGTGAGTGCCAAAAATAATTATGCCAGAGTGCTTAGTCTGCAGAACGTGTACACAAAGCATATAAATCCTTTGCTTCCCCAGGGATTTCTCAGAATAACACACAACTAAGAGACAAAAGCGATATCAAACTCATATAAATTAACATTGCAAATGATCTGAAAAATATAATAAATAACATGATCCTATCACTTTGAATATGCAGCACAAGGAAGTGTGTCCAACACAAATATACGCATCAATCTTCTGTATCCTTACTAAACTTTTTCAGTAAACTTTTATTCCATTTACTTCCTACAGTTCAATTCAAGGTCATTCCTTTCATTGAGAGAGTGAGGCTGGGTGACAGAGCATAGAAATCTGTGTTTCTTTGAGAAATGAATGTGAAAAATAGGATTATTTTCCTAATGAGTTTTTACTGAGGAAGTAAAATAAAGAAGTTGGATCCAAGGACCTTGCGAGTCCTTTGAAGTTCCAAAATTTCTGTGATTTTAAGATTAATACTGGCCACAATTTTGATACTACCAAATAAGTAAGCAATTATAAAGATATGGGTAAAATCATTACAACTCTTGCACAATGAGTTTTGAACTGAATTATTTCTAAAATACTAACAGTTACAAAGGTTAGTAACTGTTAACTAAAAAAGGTTAGTAACTGTTAACTAACAGTAGACCATATGCTTTATTCCATTTATGTGAAAAATGTAAATAATATGTATAATTTTATGTGTTAAATTTGCCACACTCCCTTAAATCCTAATTTAGATTCCTTTTTACAAATCTTACATGAACTAAGTACATCTTGATAGTTTGGTTCATTTACAATATTATAATCTGAAAAGTGATATCTTCACCATTTTTTCCGTTGATAATTGGACAATTTTTTTAAGTGCAAACAGCATTTCCTAACATAATAGTAAAATCTTTTGGGCCATATAGTACTTCCAGTTACTATTTTAAAATATTTTTTAAGAGTAAAAAAAATGATTAAAGTTTAGGTAGCCACACAGAAAAAAAATTAAAAGTTCCTAAAATGTGTGTTTCTCTTTAAACAGTAGAATTCACCCTGGAATATTCATGTTTGATGTAAAAGCTTATCATTTTCTGGAGGTTGATGATTATTGAAAGCTAAAAGAAGAGTGGGATGAGGTTAAGTGAATCATCAGTTACACATCTGATGCTTTTCCCATCGTGTAACTTAATTGGTTTACACTGACTTTGTACTGGAGTATTTAAGGACAACATGGGGGCTTTTCTGCAGATCTGAACAGCTGCTTGATTTGTTAATGAACAAGGTTATCAGTAGCCAATTGCTCACAGCTGAAAAACTGCATGCTCCTGGTTAGTCCATTGGAAAGGGAATTTTTTAGATGTGGCTTTTGTGTTTGACACTGTTGCCTTTTGGGTGATTTGGGTACATCTACCTGTCCCTTTTGTAACCCAGTTTCATTACATGCAAAAGACAACTACTACTACAAATTTTTTACTCTGTGTAATGGATATAAGGATGAGCTAGAATTACTCCTCTTTAGAGCATAGGAATAAATGTGTCCCCTTTATCGTGTATCATGTATCAGTTATCATTACTCTTATTGGGGATCAAATATCCCTTTGAGAAGCTTATAAAAGGTAGAGACCTCTACCCACAAGTTTGTGTGTAAGTACACACCCACAAGTGCAACATTTTTCAACAATATGAATATGTTCATATATGTCAGATTAAGAGACAATTCAACAGAATTATTTTGAAATCGACTTCGTTTAGTGCCCAAAGTATGCTACTTTAAATAGAAAAGAATTTCTAACCAATCATATGGGAAAGGAGCAATTAGGTAACATGTAATAAAGTAAAGAAAAATTAAATGTTTTCCTTCAAATAATGGGCCATACCTCATGGACAACAAAATGTATATTTGCAAAAGGAATATACACATTCATTTGTGTTTCCTCTCCTAGGACCAGGATCACTGAAAACTATTTTGTACTTATCTGAGTGATGTAGTACTTCATCAGATATGCAGTTTTCATTTTTTCTAGATTTTCAGTGTAATTTCAATCATAAGATAAATAACAGATATATATGTATATAGTTAATAACCATTCTGAAAATGAGATTTAGAAGTGAATTCAGTGCTCTTCAATGTGTTATTTTTTATTCTCTCCTATTCCAGTAGTTTCCTTAAATATTATCTTATCCAGAAGAGATAATTTAAATGACTGGACAGTCACAGACTTTGTTTTTAAATTTCATTACTTTACTTACCTTGGTAGTCAATAATTCTTCCATTCAGAGAATACACGCAGAATAATCAAATGCTGAAATGTCAATGGTGATATCTCATTGAAGTTCTAAAAAAAGAGATGAAGAAACTTCATAAATACATTTGAACTTAAATTTTCAAGTTAGATTTTTATTTGGTACATTATCATGAATGAACACATTATTTTCATCATTCCATTTCCAGAGAATATTATCTTGGTTTACAAAAATAAGAAGTCTGTTTGATTTTTTTTAACTTGAAATTTAAAAGAAAAAGCCTCCATGGTCAGGCATTATAATTATTTTCTTGCATATACCTTTAATTCCTTTGCCGCTCTCTTGAGTCTGGTTAAAACTAGATTTCTTCCTCCTCTGCTCCCACATACGTACAGCTGAATCTGACTAGAGAAAAACACCCCATCATGCTGACTGGTCTCACTTTATATTGCTGTTCATAGCCTACAGCCTTAATGATGTCATATAATCATTAAATATGTCTCTAGTCCATTCACATGTCTATTCTCCTAGACAAGTATTTCACATCTTCTCACTCTTCAGACCTCCACATCCTCTTCCCTGTCTTGACTCAGCTGATGACATTTTTTTTCCTTCACTGAAAAAAAAAACTGAAGCATAGAAGAAACTCCAAAGAATCTACCCTTCACATTCCCCAGTACATATACTTGCATGCTCTGCCTTCCTGCCTGATGTCATTCATTCAATTCCCAAGCTCTTTTCTCAGTGAAAGTCTGAATTTCATACAAGTTCCCATCTTTCATCCCTACTCAAAGGCATAGCACCAGAAATTCTGCCCCTCAGTTAATCCTATAACACTCTTTGCTAGACCTTCCATTGGCATATGGGAAATAATATGCTGATTCTGATAATATTATTTCTCACATCTTAAGACTTCCTTTTCATCTTTTTGTTCCCTTTTCAGCAAAACTCCTCAGCAGACTTTTCTATGTCTAATTCCTCTCTTCCTATACTTTATTAATGTCACCCTAGTCTGGACCACCACTACCACCACTGCCAAATTCCTCTCTTTGATCACAGCTCCATAATAGTACACCCACTGGTCAATTCCAAGTCCCTGTCCTACTTGGCTTATCAGCAATCCAGAGTTGATTACTCTTTCTTCCTTGAGACATTTCCTTCACCTGATTTCCAGGCCACAGTCTCATTATTTTTCTCCTCATGCCTCCTTCTGTCTCCTTTACTGGTTCTTCCTCTTCTCCTAAGCCTCTTAATTTGAATGATTCCCAGAACTCATTCTTTGATCTCCTCTTTTCAATCTATGCCTTGGTGATCTCACATTGTTCCATGGCTTTAAATAGTGTCTATATGCTTACACTTGAAAATGTATATTTCTAAGTTAAATATCTCTCCTGAATTGATGACCTGACATAAGCCATGTACATGTCTAATACACAAATCCAATATATGTCCAAATCTGATCTTCTCTCCCCAAATCTGTTCTACCTACAGCCTTTAGACCCTAGTTGATGACAACACTATCCTTTAGGCCAAAAACCATGTTTAATCCATCTGCAAATCTCATCAGCTCCACCTTCAAATACCTAGGATCTAACCACCTCTCACCTCTCACCTCTCTGCTACCATCCTAGTCAAAACCACCTTTTTCTCTCATCACCATGGCAGATCTCCCAGCATATACCCTTCTCCCCTACAATTTACTCATAGTGCAGCAAAACAGAGCAATTCTATAAAATGTAGTTATGATCATGTCCTATCACTGTTAAAACTCAGCAATGACTCTCCATTTCAGTTAGAGTAAAAGCCAAGATCCTTACAACAGCCTAAAATTACCAACATGAACTGGGGCTTGCTTCCTCTCATCCCATTTTACATTACTCTCCCTCTTTCTTGCTGACGCCACTCCAGCTCCACGGAACTGCTTGGGGCCATTGCTCTAGTTATTTTCTTTATCCAGGCCATTCTTCCTGCAGATATTCATTAAACAATCACTTTTCTTTCAAGCCTTTGCTCAAATCTTATAATGTGGCCTAAGAAACACATTTAATACTGCAAACTGAACTTCTTCCCCCAAAACTCTTGATCCTCCTCAACTTGCTCTAATTTTTCTTTACATCTATAGCACTTTTCTACTCATAATTCATTATATAATTTACAAATTTATTATATTTATTTTTAATTTCTGTTTTCTCTTATCACTAGACTACAAGTTTCAGAAGGCACCAGTCATTTTCTGTTTTGCTGACTGATGTATCACCACTTTTTTTAAGACCGTGCCTGGCACGTATCCATGAATATCTGTTGAAGAACATTGGTTAAAAAATTAGCAGGAATTCAAAACATATGTATGTTTAATGTCCTTTTGAAAGTTCTCATTAAATGTCTCAAAATCTGTATACTTTGGTTTGCAAATCTTAATTTTAAACCTAAAAATTTCAGTTAAATATTCCAAGAGTTTCATTTCTTCAAATATTTGTTAAACACTGTCTCTGTAATAGTAGTTTCAAGGAATTCATGTTCAGAGACAAGAGACAGACAAATGTCTACCATAGTATAATATACTATAATAAGTGCTATGATAGAGTTATGCACAGGATATTATGAGAGTATAGGAAACCTAACCTGAGGAATTCTCCACCAGCTGGCAAGGAGAAGGTTCTGAATTGGAGCAGAGGAGGGGATGTCATTTAATCAGTTAATACATAGTATGTGTTTACTGCATGTCAGATGCAGTGAGGGTCATGGGGTAGAAATCCTTTCAGCAAGCTGAGTCTGAAGTACCCATATGACATTTAAGTCACAATAACTTGGTGACTTTTCTATGAACAGGTCTTGAGCCCAACAGTGTTGTCTGGGCTGGAAACCATCCCTATATAACTGGTGGTTGAATTAGGCATACATGAGATTTCTCAAAGAAATAAAGCTACAGATAGAAATTAGAAAATGTAAGATCTATCATAATTTCTAAAAAATCTACTTTATTATTCAAGTATATAATGTAAATCAGATAAAAATTTAAAAAATAAAATAACATTAGAAATTAGGAGAAAAAAGCACACAACATATTCCCTATTCCCCTCTCTCCCAATTCTGCCAGATAAACTTTTCTAAGATTTTGAAAATTTTTTCTTAATACATATATATTTTATACATTGAAATGTTAATTTTAAAGATTTCATAGAATATATTGATTTAATAAAGTTTAAGAATTTTAAATGCATTTTATTAGGATTACATATTTTATGACAATCTTTTTCTAATATGTTTTATTTCACAAAGTGATATACATCTCTATATATACTATAAGGACACATTAAGACCTTTGATAGTTAAAGCTTATCAATAACAAACTACAAAAGTAGAGAAGTAAATTTCCAAGTTATCTGTATAATACAGTATTTAAAGTAAAGTGAATAAATCAGTTAGTAAAAACCAGATCCTATCAGGTGGAATTCAGTAGCTTCCAGCAGTCCAAAGTTCTCACGGAGAACAATTGGGAGAAAGTGATAAAACACACAAATCATTTGTTTGAAGACATTGGAGAGCTGCTGAGGCACCAAGAACTGGAGGGTCTAAAACTTCAGGGAGGAGAGAATCTTGAGTGAGTGAGCTGACTTTTGCAGCTGCTTTTACCACGGAGCCTTTGCCCATTCTAGGCTTCAACAGGAGACTGAGAATTAGGGTTTTGGACTAATAGAGAGTTACTTCTAGGAAACAGAAAAACCAAAAGAGCTTCTGATAAAGATTTGGAAGGGAGGCTTAAGTATATGGCTGGGTTTTACCTCAAAAGAATGACCAGATTCTGGGGCTGTACGGAGTAGGGGGCTAAAAGCTAAAGCATAAAATCTCTGAAAAGTAGTTTGAGGATTTTATCAACCTCACAGAATAAAAGAATATGAGATCTGCCAAGAGAATGGGGCCACAAAGTCTTCTCTATCCACTCAACTGGAAACTCAGGATGAACCAGAGCTACAATGCAGCATTGTATGTATCAGAGCTACAATGCAGCATCAAAGCAACACGTCCTTGATTCGCTCAGGTGATCAGCTGTCACTACTTTTGTCTACCAAAGAAAAGAGCGAACCCGCTCTAAAGAAAGATAACATCAGCTGCAGCCCCCACAGCTTTTATATATTTGACATTTAATCAAAAATTATTTGGCACACTAAAGACAAAACTCTGTGCGTGAAAACCAACAAGGAGAAAAAACCCCACTCAGGTCCATAGATCATCTAATTGTTAGAGTTAAGGGACAGGTTCTAAAATAATTATGATAAATATATTCATGAGAATGAGGGAAATGAAGACAAAAGAGGGAAAATTTTAACACTGAATTAAACCTTTAAAGAGAATCAAATGGAAATTCTAGAAATGAAAAATAAAATATCTGAAATTAGGGACCTATTAAATGGTATCAACGGCATGTTAGACATAGCAGAAAACTGTTCAACAGAATAGAATATGTCCAGGTCAGCAGACTATATCGAAATGATGAACAAAGGCAGGGGGAAGGAAAGATACATTAAAGACAATGAAAAGCATAAAAAATGTGGGATAAGTGAAAACAGTCTAATATGTATGTAACTGGACTCCTAGAAGAAGGGAAGAGAGAGAGAGAGAGAGAGAGAGAGAGAGAGAGAGAGAGAGAGAGAGAGAGAATGGGAGGTAAAGAATATTTGAAGAGATACTGGCTGCAAATGTTCCAAAACTTATAAAAGACATTGACCCATTGATTTGAGAAGTGCTATGAATCCCACGCAGAATAATTACAAAGAAACTATACCAAGCACATCATAAGAAGATTGTTCATAAGGCAAAGACAACTGAAAGTTAATCAGCAGTGAAAATGAACTACACCACACACACACACACACACACACAAATCTATGAATCTAAAAATGAGAATCTTAAAAAATCTATGAATTTCTAAATGAGAGAAGGCAGGCACAAAACTCTATGTTCTGCATAATTACATTTATATAAAGATCAAAAATAGGTAACTCCAAATATTCAGTGCTATAAGTCAAGAGGGAGAATAGTGACTAGAAAAAGATACAAGTCAAATCTGGGATCTAGTAAAGTTCTAATTCTTAATCTTGGGGCTGGTTACAAATAGGTATGTTCACTTTGCACAAATTCATGATATACGTTTAGGATACTTTACTTTTCTGTATGTATTTTATGCTTTACTAAAAGTTTACATTAATAAAAAAATGGATACTGTAGGAGGAGAATACAGTCCCAGGTCAATATGGTGGATAGAAAATGGAAATTAAATAAGAATCAACTAGGAAAGTTGGATTTGGCCCATTGGGATTGTCTACCTGAAATATGACTCAAAAACATAAAAAATGAAATGATCATAATTATTAAATAGCCTTAGGAAGTTCTGTAATAAACAAACACAAGGACCTGTGAAAAACATTTTGGTAAGGAAATGTTTAAACCTCCCCAAATTCTGATTTCTGGATATTGACAATGCTTTAACTAATGGCAGCAAAGAACAAATTTTTGAGTCAGGTAAAAATTGTAGGATTTAATGTTCTAAGGAACCAAAAGAAAGCAAACAAAAAAAAAATCTCATTTTTTTAAAGTAATAAATATATACAATTTTACCATTTTTTACACAGTACTGCCAACTGTATAATTTTCTAGTGGATTTCCTTCTTTTCAGCCTTGATTGACAATTTTTAAATAATGGTATTAGAATATAAGTGAAAATAGAAAACAAAATGTGAAATGCACAAGTCAGTAGGGGTGTATATACTTAGGCATAGAATTAAGGTGTAAATTTTTGGAAAAGGATATAATTCTAGCTTACTTATGGGGATTACAGATATGCTACATGATAAGAGATGTGACAGAAAAGCTGATTCAGTAGCAATAATAGTAGGTGACATATTAGCAATATAACTAAGTGCCAACCAAAGTCTTTCACAGTTACTATGCCAAGACTAAAATAGAAATCAGACACGTGTTTCTATCAGATGGGGTTCACTGGTAAGATGCAGCTGTTGCAGTCAGCGCAGAAATTGAAGATAAATAAATTCATACTTTAAGAGCTTACAGCATCTTCTGGTAATTGAAATTCAGGTTTCATTTTAAATGACACAAAGTACCAAATAATGAGGCATTAGGTGATTTCAAACACCTTGCCAAGTACTGAGTTTCAAAGCACACATCAAAAATCTCTACATAATCATTTCTTTTCAGTTCAATTAATTCTTACAATGTACTGTGGCAAAGACTGATAATTGCCTCTCAATATCCATTCCTCGCCTCTTTTTTACCAACAGAATCCCAATTTTTGATGGACTGCCATGCACTCAGCTAAAAGACTACATTTCCCAACTTCCTTTGCAGATGCAGCTATGTGACTGAGATTGAGTCAGTAAAATGAAAATTAAGTATTATATACTTGAAGAGAGGGGAGTCATCCCTTATCTCTTCTTACCTTATCCTGTTTTCTAGAACATACATATGACAACTGGAGTTCCACTAGCTACCTTGGATTCCATGGGCACACATTAGGAGTGAGAGAGGGATGATCTAAAAGGAACACGATACCCGAGTAGCTTTGGAGCAGCCAGACCAGCCCTGTTCTGCCTACCTCAGGGAATTTTAAACACTAGACAAAAATTAACTATCTAGCCCACAATTATTTAGAAGCAGTGTAATATGCAACTAAACCTAAATGTGATGCAAGTACATATTAAATATAGGAAGTGGTGTGTACTTGCTATTACAAAAAAATACAAAAGAGAAATAAAGCTCACTTTTGCACAGTGGAGGAAACCTTAGAATTTAACATGAGTGGAAGCGTAGGCATTGTTCACGCTGTTCTTCAGTAAGTGAAAAATGATACTTTGGTCAGAAGTGCAATTTAATCTTATCTTTCTGATCTAATTTAAAGAAGGTAATTTAGATCTATTATCTGCCATAATTAAGAAGTCAAATGAAGATTAAAATAAGTCAAGATCTCATTGGGTAAAATATCTAAATTATCTTATGAATACACTAGACATTTGAAGAGTGAATTCAGATAATCATTTCCATTCATTAAATGTATTCAGGGTTCTGAGTTATGCGTGATGCATGATCATTGTATTGTAATCTAATGATAACATAAAGATAAACATAATCACTTGTGGACAATACAAAATACCAAACCAAACCAGCCATTCCTTAGTTCATATGGTTATATAAATCCGTGTTTAAGACTCACTTAAAATAAGAAAGGCTGGGCTTCCCTGGTGGCACAGTGGTTGAGAGTTTTCCTGCCGATGCAGGGGATGCAGGTTCGTGCCCCGGTCCGGGAGGATCCCACATGCCGTGGAGCGGCTGGGCCCATGAGCCATGGCCGCTGAGCCTGTGCGTCCAGAGCCTGTGCTCCGCAATGGGAGAGGCCACAAAAAAAGAAAGGCTTAGAACTATGATTCTCTTCTTGAAAGCACCACCAGAACAATACTGGATCCTCTGCTTTCTGCCCTCTTGATCAGCAATTAGAAAACAAAAATCAAGATATATAAAACTGACTCTGAGATACAAGAAAAAATTTCCCTAGAGTTCTGAGATCCATGCATAAGTGTCTTCTGCTCCTGAGAGAACAATCGTTCTGAGTTTGCTTTTCAGTGAAAAGTATGTAATATTATTTGGTAGGAAACACCCCCGGTTCATATAGATTTAGGACACAAAGTCCAGTGTGAGTTCAGAGTTATTTTGTAACCAGAGCACTTAAAAGCTTGTAATAGTGAAAGAAATAAAGAAGTAATTGTTCCAACTATTTATGTATGTATATTTCTGTTACATATATGAAATCATGCTACCACAGAAAAATCCCTATTTAGGCCTCGTTCTGTAGCTGTGTACACCCCACAGACATATTTAAATATATCCAAAACATTCACAGGAATAACATTTCAAACATTTACCCTTCCTGTGGGCAACCACATTTTGCCTTGAAAATTACTCCAAACTTTCCTATTCTCTAACTCTGATAAAATGCTCTTAGGTCCCTGGTTTGAACACCCAGTATTGATTCAATGTCGTTGCTGTTATACGTCCAAAGATTCTTTTCAATTCCTCCCATAAAGAGAGGGAGTCTGGGGAAATTCTCTGGCGGTCCAGTGGTTAGGACTCCACGCTATCACTGCCAAGAGCTCAGGTTCGATCCCTGATCAGGGAACTAAAATCCCACAAGCCACACAGTGTAGCCAAAAAAAAAAAAAAAAAAAAAGGGAGAGAGAGGAAGTCTATTTCCCTACCCACTGAATTTGGGCTAGTTTTATGATTTGCTTTATAATGAATAACATATGACAGAATTGAAGTTGAATAAGCTGTGTACAAGTTGTGTGATGTTGCCCTGAGACTGTGATGTTGCCCTGGCGCGTGAGGAGCCAATCTAGACTCCTGTAGCGTAACAGCCCATGAAGAACTGAGGCTCCCCAGCCAACAGTCTACACCATCTGCCATCTTGGACATTCTAGCCCAGCAGATTCTCCAGTGAAATGTAAATCACCTGAGAAACCAAGAGTCAAAAATCAGCAAAGGAATCCCAAACTCATGATAGATAGTAAACCGTTGCTGTGTTAAACCAAAGAATCTAAGGTTGGCTTGTTATGAGGAATAGATAGTTGATATAGTATCTCATCTTCTTCTCTCCCAGTAGACCCCCAGATTGATGACTTGGGTTTTGAACCATCTAACTTAGTTCTGGCTTTTTTCAAATATCTACTATTAAAACACAACTTGAGGAACATTTTCTCCCTATTTTCATGGTCTGCAGCCATGGTAAAGATATCCAGTCTTTGAACTACTACTGTCTCTGCCTCACCCAGGCCCTGTAACTCTGTCCTATTTATTGTCTACCTCCTTCTCTGGGATGCCACTGACCTGGTCTGCTCTGCCTATACACCAGAATGGAATCCTTAGATATCAGTCAGATTCACCCAGATTCACCCAGTAAGGTTCTTCTTTAACGCCTCAAAAAAAAAAAGTTAATTCTATACTTGAAAATGGCCATAGGATGAAAAAACAAAGATAAAAATGCACACCTTGAACTATAAAGAATTGATTAAATAGATAATTTAAGAATATATATACAATGTAATAGATATTGGTTGACATACCACGAAGTATAAAATCTTGAAGGATACGTGTCCTGTGGCTTGGGGGCTAACTACAAAGCTTTCCTCATTTGGGTATAGGTGAAGTTTTTAAACTTAAGTCCTCAAATACCTAAGTCCTCATTCTGCTTTGAATAGCACAGGCTTGGTTTTATCCTCTACATATATTTTAATCTTCTAATTCTCAAACTGATTTGCTAATTGCAGAATAAGCTTGGCCTATCATCAATTGTTCAACGCCTAGTCTGAGCTTCACAGAGATCATCAACCAAGATACCATGGTATAAATATTTCTGATCCTGAATAGTGGGTAGTGTATCCATGTAATTACAATAAATATTCCTATAATGTACTAGGATTTCTGCAAAAGTTTCATTGAAAATGGGATTCATGAAGTGACTGATGCAATCGTGACAATAGAGGTTTCTGTAGTTTCTGCTTTTCTATTGAGAAAAATGCAATAGATTGATTGTGGCATTGGAGATTCTCTCCTTGACTCATAGTTTCTTTCTCCCTTAATTGTCACTTTTTATTTATAATCAAGTGCCCTTATATTTTATTCAAAGCATTTTGTCACATAACTATGTATACCCATTGCAGACTATTTACAGTCTCCCAGCTATCAGCTGCTTCCTCTAATTGTCTGCCATCCCAAATTAAACTATTTAACCACTGTTAAGTTTCTGTGAAATTCTGGTGTATAGCTAAGTAAAGTTAATGATATTTTTAATAGCCTTCTCCTCTTCTGTTAGTAAATCCTTAAATATTTTCTCCTTTCATGGAGCTCAGAGAATATGGTCTACTATATGTACTAGAGAATCGTAGAACAATTTATATTTTTATACAATTCTTTGGCCAAAATGAAGCTCAATATACAAAGTCTAGAAATACAATATATTTTTATCAAAATAGCCCACTTTTTTGTGTTCAATAATGGAAAGACAAAATTAGACCCTTCTGCAAACTTCCATTCTGCACATCTGGGCCAATTTAACCATCAATACTGCCCCACTTGTTAAGTTAATTCCTATTTCTCATCAACGGGAGGATATAATGCCTACTCTAGGGTAATGGCATGGTAATTCTACATAAAGTCAGACTTAACGATTTTTATATTTAATAGGGTTCTGGAACCCAATTTCCACCGTAGGAGTCAGGGGTGTTTCCCACACCAACAAGCAATTCTGACACCAGCCGAGAGCCCTAAATTTAATTCAATCCTGAAACCACCTGGAGAGATTCCACAGGTTGAGGGCTCAGTCCCACAAGACTGCTCTCTCCCAACCCCCCAACTTCCCTGCCACGTCCCCAGCACACACACTCACTTCAGATGCCAGTCTCAAGTTCAGGTTGTTACCTGAACTTTTGACCAACTGGCTGTAAATTAGAGGTTCCCACAAACCTCACTCAACCCTTAGGTTCCGTTAATTTGCTAGAGTGGCTCACACAACTCAGGAAACCCGTTTACTTACCAGATTACTGGTTTATTACAGGATATAACTCAGGAACAGCCAGATGGAAGAGATGCACAGGGCAAGGTATGGGGAAAGGGTGAGGAGCTTCTTTGCCCTCTCTGGGCGCACCACTCCCCTACCACCTCCACCAATGCAGAAACTCCCAGAACCTTCTCCTCTTGAGTTTTTATGGAGGCTTCATTACACAGGTATGATTGATTAGCTCATTAGCCATTGGTGATTGAATGAACCTCTAGCGCCTTCTCTCCTCCCCAGAACTCAAGGTGTGGGACTAAAAGTTCTACGCCCCTGTGATTGGTTCACCTGACAACCAGCCCCCATCCTTAGGTGCTTTGCAAAAGTCACCTCATTAACATAAACCTAGTTGTGGTAGTTAGGGGCTTGTTATGAATAACAACACTTTGTCTTTATGAGTCTGAATCATTTTCAGGAACTGAGGACCAGAGACTAAATATTATACAAAAGATGCTCCCACTGCTCTTATCACTCAGGAAATTCCAAGAGTTTTGGGAGCAGTGAGCCAGGAGCTATGGATGAAGACAAAATTCATGTGAGAAATATGTATGTGGACATCTGAATGACCAAATATATATTTCTTATAAATCACAATGTTGCAGTATTATAATTTGTAACCCAGATTTGATCATTGGTCTCTGGATATTTTTCTGAGCCTAATATTTCATCTTATTCTTTTTTTTTTTTTTTTTTTGCGGTACGCGGGCCTCTCCCTGTTGTGGCCTCTCCCTTTGCGGAGCACAGGCTCCGGGCACGCAGACTCAGCGGTCATGGCTCACGGGCCCAGCCGCTCCGCGGCATGTCGGATCTTCCCGGACCGGGGCACGAACCCTTGTCCCCTGCATCGGCAGGCGGACTCTCAACCACTGCGCCACCAAGGAAGCCCTTCACCTTATTCTTAAGTTCTGGAAATGGTACATCCTTGGAGTGCTATGTCCTCTGAGAACTAAGTTCTGTCCTGTTCCTTCCAGGGACTAGAGCAGAGGTCACAAAGTCAGATTCCCACAGACACTAGCAAGACACACAGTGAGTGAGACTGGCAAGATGCAAGGTAGTAGAGAATGTTGAGGCTTATGTGTCCCCTGTGAAAAGGACAGCTGCTTAGCTGTGACAGATGGTTGTCATATAGGAAAACTAAATCTGTTATTTTCTTATCCTCCAATTATTTCAAAAAAAAACCCTAAAATCCATATTTTTCTAAGAAATTTCCCAAAGCTTTAAATGTTAGCAAATAATGTAATAATAACAACCTTAGTCATACACACATACACTCACACTCAGGCACACACCCTCCTGTGAGCAAAATCTGGCTCAGGGTTCCATTTTGCAAATTTGAGGTTAGAGCTTTGTCTCAAAAACCTTGGCTATCTGATAAATGGGAATCTTTATATGAATAAAGATATTAATAATAACAAATCTTTCTTTGCAGAAATGTAGAGGTATTTTTTAAGTTAGAAAAGAAATAGACTCTTTGAAAGATTCTACTGAAAAGGTAGAATGAACAAGCTTACCCTTGATTAAGTTGCTTGAAATGTCCTATAGGGACCAGGTAAGAAATATAAGTCTATCAACCCAGATCACTGGGGGAAAATTCACAGTGTGAGGAGACCACCATGTCACAAGGAACCTCTGAAAGGAGGCTTAGAGTTATTCTGCTTTATCCTCTTTGTTAAAAAGGCAACTAGGATTGTTCACAAAGACTCAGGCTCTCAACCAATAATTCCTTACTACCCAAGAGAAGTTTCTATAGCATGAAAGTGAATGGGATTATTCTGTTAAAATGACCTTTAAAAGAAACCAGAACTTCATCTAAATTAAGAAAAGAAATACATTCACAATATAGGTTTTAACTTATCTCAGAAGCAATCTTTGGATTTACAAAGTAGTTGTGTCAGTAGGTAAGGAGGAGTAGAAATTACCTCCTTTCTGATGTCTATGTGAATTGTCAATATAGTCACAAGTGAAAAATAAGCTATGTCAGAGATGAGAATCCATAAAAGACAGGGAGGTCTTCCATCTCAAGACATCATCATGAGAAGCTGTTTACAGGGAAATGACTGATTCTTGTTGTCAGTTTTCATTTCCCAAATTCATCCTTGATGGAATCAAGATGTGAAGTTTCCTAGGTAAATTGGGAATAAAGATAATATCTGACTTCCATGGGACAAGTGTTCTAGGTTATTGAAAAGAATGTATCAAAAAATGTGTTTTACTATATGCAGTAGTTAGGATTTGGCTAAGATTCAGTGGTTCTCTACGGGGGAGTGATTTTTCTCCTTAAAGACTATTTTGGTTGTCACAAGTCGGTGGGAAAGTGCTTTTGGCATCTAATGAGAAGAAGTCAGGGATGATGCTGTACATCCTACAATGCACAGGACAGTCTCCAAAACAAAGAATCACTTGACCCCCAAATGTCAGTAATGCCAAAGATGAGAAACCCTGAAGTGGAGTGATGTTTAATACTCTATCTTGTGCTAAATTACAAAGACAAAAATTGTACTTTAACAGAGTTCCACTGCATAATACAGATAATTTTGAGTACGCAGTGTGATACGAAACAAAGAACAGGATTTTAGTTTCAGGTAAATCTGGTTTAAATCCTACCTCCTCCACTTTTTAACTATACGAGCTTGGATCCGTCTGTGTCTTGGTTTTCTCATCTATAAAATGATGATATTAATAATACCGAATTCAAAGAGTAATTGTGAAAATAAGTAAGTTCTCATACACAAACTATCTAAAACAGTGGCTGGCCCACAGGAAGCCCCACATGAATGTTAGCTAAAAACATACATAAGTGAATGATGTTAAATAAAACAGATGTAAAATGCTTATCTTCCTATAGCAAATTCCTCCTCTTTTAACCTAGTTGGTGAAATAAAAAATATGACATTGACTTTAGTCTTAGCAAGGAGCATAATAATTTTACAATGCTGCACCTGTTATTCTTCAGTTCTTTCCATTGTATTCCAGTCTGGCTCACCTCTACTATTTACACAACACTAAGCAATGCAAAGGTGTAAAGCAAGATTCCTATGTCTTTTCTCTAGTTCAGTCATTCCTAACTGTTGAAAATTAAACTTTATTTTATGTGGCATATTTCAAGCTTTTGTTTCCTTCAGCTATGGCATCAATTCAAGAAAGGATTGGGGCTTCCCTGGTGGTGCAGTGATTGAGAGTCCGCCTGCCGATGCAGGGGACACGGGTTCGTGTCCCAGTCCGGGAAGATCCCACATGCCGCGGAGCGGCTGGGCCCGTGAGCCATGGCTGCTGGGCTTGTGCGTCCGGAGCCTGTGCTCTGCAATGCGAGAGGCCACAACAGTGAGAGGCCTGCGTACCGCAAAAAAAAAAAAAAAAAAAAAAAGGATCAAATGACATAACAGCTGTACACAATTTTCTGATATATTTGCAAAGGTTTTTCTTTTTTATTTTAATGGAAGGATCTTGAACTCTGTAATGTACAGAAAAGTATACATATTTTCCAAATTGTTTTTTAAATTGGCTGGCTGTATTTTTCTAGAATTTCTGGGGTTTTTTCTGTCTTTCACTTTTTCTCAGTGTCCTTCAAAAAAGGCATATCAGATACTTCAGGATATCTTCACTTTTCTGAAGACTGAAATAAGAATTAAAAAGTGTAGTGAAATACTCAGCCATCATGTTATTTTTGGTAGAGCTGTGTTCTTTTTAATTGGGGGCTTTACATTCATTGGGAATAAAAAATCTGTTTACTCTGCTGGAGGAATTAGGCTCTGAAGAGATTGTTTTAGTTCTCTGTTTATGATGATTTGTTAGCTCTTGACTGCAGAAATAATTTTGTTGTTTACATTAATCTATGGTGGTAGTATTAACTTCACATCATACATAAATATAATTATTGATCATTACCAGCTGTAATTCAGTGTTAGAATTACAGATTTACATAATTGTGCTATTAAGTATAAACTTGAACTTCATATCTGGGGTCAGAAATAACTGGAGGCAGTAGAAACAGAAAATTCTGATTATATGTCATTCATATTTTAATACACACTGTTGCAATTTTGATCAGTGTTAATGTAAATATTTTTATGTACTTTACAGCAATGAGATGCTAATGGGTGGAAATTACAGCAATATTGATCTAGCTAATAAAATGTAATACATTAGTAAGAAAGGATATTTATTATATGCTTCAACTATTACTATACATTATCTGCCTAAGGAATGTGAGCTTCATCACAGGTGAAGAAAGGTTTTTGAACCAAACACTATAAGCTTCTTCTCATTGACAATCATGGTTTTTCTGTTCTGTGTCTTTTATACTGATGTGCATTCAAAAAGGGCAATTCCACTTCTGTGACATTAAAATATTCCCTCTTGATATAATTAGTATGTGAAAAACATTCTATGATAATCAAAGTTGACTTGTCTAGAAATATTCTTTAAGATGCTACATATGTCTGTATTATTTAAGTCCATAAATGGATTATATATAAACAATGCAGTAAGGCCTAAATTCTAACCTTAGAAATTCAATAAGCTGAAATGCTTCACGAACACCAATACTTGCAAGCAAATTTTCAAATGAAGTAATTTGGGTTATGATATCAAAAACTCAGTGGACTTCTAACTTTTTAACACTAAATTGATACGTTTTTAGAGCTATCTTTTTGGGGATTTAGAAAATTAAAACTGGAAAGGATCATACATATTAATTAAGCTACTTTTGTTTTCTTTTACTGATTCCTGTATATTATTGAATTGTATGAGATTGCCATTTTTGTGGATCAAAACTGATCAAATGGGCTTCCCTGGTGGCGCGGTGGTTGGGAGTCCGCCTGCCGATGCAGGGGACGCGGGTTCGTGCCCCTGTCCGGGAGGGTCCCACGTGCCGCGGAGCGGCTGCGCCCGTGGGCTATGGCCGCTGAGCTTGCACGTCCGGAGCCTGTGCTCCGCAGCGGGAGAGGCCACAGCAGTGAGAGGCCTGCGTACCGAAAACAAAACAAAACAAAAAAAACAAAAACAAAAACAAAAAACTGATCAAATATCACCAATTTCATATGGTCCATCCCAACTATATATCCATCTATTTATGTGCCTATCTGTCTACCTATCTATATCAATCTACCTTTCTAAATATTTTTTTCAAAGATAATAAATGCTTGTGGACAAAATTCCAAAATACAACAAAGGTAAAAATAAAACACAGAATTAATTTTTCCTTTTCTCTCTTATCCTTAGTTAGTTCTTCTGCCCTAATTCAATTTTTAAATTGTGATTTATCTATTTGTATAAATGGTGTTATACAAATGGCTCTTATTCTGCAACTTGCTTTTATTTAACTTTTTAAACAATTTTTAAATTGTGGTAAAATCACATAACATAAATTTACCGTCTTAAACATTCTTTTTTTTTTTTTTGGCTACACCACGAGGTTTTTGGGATCTTATTTCTCCCGACTAGAGATCAAACCCATGCCCCCTGCAGTGGAAGCACAGAGTCCTAACCACTGGACCACCAGGTCTTATACATTCTTAAGTGTAGAGCTCAGTAGTAAGTATATTCACATTGTTGTGCATTCAGTCTCCAGAACTCTTTTCATCTTGCAAAGCTGAAACTCTATACTCATTAAATAATTCTTTATTCCTCCCTCTTCTCAGTCTCTGGCAACCATCATTCTACTTTCTGTCTCTATGAATTTGACTATTCTAGGTACGCCATATGTGACATCACACAGTATTTGTCTTATTTTGGCTGGCTTATTTAGCTTAGTATAATGTCCTCAAGTTTCATCTATATTTCAGCATAGATCAGAATTTCCTTCCTTTTCATGGCTAAATAATATTCCATTGTATGCCTATACCACATTATGTTTATTCATTCATCCATCATTGGACAGTTAGGTTGCTTCCACCTTTTGGCTATTGTGAATAGTGCTGCAATGAACATGGGTGTGCAAATATATCTTTGAGACCCTGCTTTCAACTCTACTGGGTAGATATCTAGAATTGGAATTGTTGGATCTTATGGTAAATATATTTTTAATTTTTTGAGAACAGCCATACTCTTTTTCATAGCAGCTGCACCATTTTACATTCACACCAACAGTGCCCAAGTGTTCCAATTTCTCCACATCCTCACCAAAATGTCTTTACCACTTTGTGACAAGTATCACCTTTCCTACAGTTTCCAGTAACATCTTCCTTGTACCTATCTGAGACCTCATGAGAATGACCTTTAATGTCATATTTCTATTAACAATCTGGTAAAGGCAATGTGGGCTATTTTTTTTTTTTACTTTTTTGTGCATTTATTGGCCATTCAGTTTTCCATGAAATGCCTATTCAAATGTCTTGCTCATTTTAAAACCAGATACTGAAGGTTATACAGGCAGACCTCGGAGATATTGCAGGTTCAGTTCCAAATCACTGCAATAAAAGGAATATCACAATGAAGTGAGTCACACAAATATTTTGGTTTCCAAGTGCATAAAAACGTTATGTTTACAGTATATTGTAGTCTATTAAGCATGCAATAGCATTATGTCCAAAATACAATGTGTATACCTTTGTATTGTATTTAAATACCTCAATTTAAAAATACCTTATTGCTGAGAAATGCTAACCATCATCTGAGCCTTCAGTGAGTCATAGTAGTAACATCAAAGATTACTGATCACAGATGACCATAACAAATATGATAATAATGAAAAAGTTTGAAATATTACAAAATTACCAAAATGTGACACAGAGACACAAAGTGAGCAAACGTTGCTGGAAAAATGGTGCCGACAGACTTGCTCAGTGCAGGCTTGCCACAAACCTTCAATTTCTAAAAAAACATAGTATCTGCAAAGTGCAATAAAACAAGGTATGCTTGTGTATAATGTTATCTTTACTCTTTAATATGTTTATATAAAAGATATTTATATAAGATATTATATTCCATCTAATGTACAATTGTACTAAATACTGCATTTATGTGTATATACATGTGGGTGGGTATGGTCATCAAAGAAATGGAAAAATTATTCATATTTAGGTTGTCACATTTACAGAATCCTTTGTGTAAAATAAGTTAAAAAGAAGGGGATATATGATTATCTTTCTGTTAAACAGATCTAGTATTTTCCCCTCTAGGACACTCTAGTATTAATGCAGTGTCAATAGAACATTCAGACTTTAGGGTAGCACCAAAAGGCTGAGAGTTAAAATATGGTACAAACGGAAATTATTGTAAGCCATTTCTGAGACTGCTATAATTTTAAAAGATGACTGTTTTAGGCACTTGAGATCAAGTTCAATACCAAAAGTTTAAAATCTTTGAGTCAGTTCAAGAGGAATGGCCAGTTTTGTGGCATATTCTAGCTCAAAACTAATTTCCTTCAGGTTCACTCTTGACACTCCATGTTGACTGGAGCTGTCCCAGCACTCTTTCTACAGTTAAGTACTTTGCTTGCCCTACTTTAATTCACATTGTGTTTGTCTGTTCGTTCGTAAGTGTTCATGAAGTTCTCTTATCTTCAATTAAAATAAACTCCAGGGTGGCAGGGATTGTGTTGAAATGCTCCTTCTCTATCTTTCCCGTGAGCCCTTTTAATGTGTTGGTGTGTACAAGTACATGACAGATGCTGCTGAATGTATGTCTGACCTTCTAATTTGCTGTAACGTTCTTCCAAAGTCAACACTCTCTGCCGATCCTCTTCCTATGAAAGGAGTTGTCTTTGATGTACTACAACCATATCATTGAGCTCTCTGTCTCAATCTTTCAGTTCTCCAATGAGCAGCTGCAGCCCTTTTCCATTGCTCCTCGACAGTGGAAATCTCAACTTCTGACCCTGTGTTCTGGAGTCAGGCCAGGAAGGAGGCCGAAGGGTTCATAGGTGTTTCCTCTGCCCCCGGAAAGGGTCGGGTGTGGGCAGCCTCACCTTAGAAACGCCAGCCACGCGCGCTTGCCCAGAGAGGCGGGGGCCAGCCCCAAGCCCTGGAGCCCTGTGCCCTCGCCGGCCCAAGCAACCCTGCCCAAAGCGCCAGCTCCCCGGAGTACGCCCCCAATGTGGGCTCTTTTTATAGCATGTGTCTCAAAAGTCCTCCAGCCTCTTCTTATTGTACAGTTCCAAAGCTACTTGCACATTTTGAAGTATTTGACTCCGCAGCACCTCCACTTCTCAATACCAAAATCTGTATTCGTCAGCTTGAGCTGCCCTGAAAAAACCGGGAACTGAGTTACACAACCAACTGAAACTTACTTTTTTACAGTTCTGAAGGCTGGGAAGTCCAAGATCAAGATTCCAGTAAGGTTCAGTTTCTGGTGAGAGGTGTCTTCCTGGCTAGCAGATGGCTACTTTCTTGCTGTGTCCTCAAAGAGCAGAGAGAGCAAATTCTCCAATGGCTCTCCTTTAAAGACAGGAATTCTAAGGGATCAGGGCCGCACTCTTTACTGTTATCTCACTCAAACATTATTACTTCTCTACTCCAAGTACAATCACACTGGAGGTTAGAGCTTCAATATGTGAATTTGGGGGGACATAATTCAGCCCATAGTGCACTTATTTTTTATGTTACCATTAAAAATGGGTTCTTGTTTTTTCATTTTATTTTTATAGAAAAGCCATGAACTTTTGGTATTGCTTTTGTAATGAGCAATCTTAATATTTTATCTTAAAGTTTCTAATAGTTTTATGGTAAACTAGGTTGGCCTTTCAGATACACAATATCTGAAAATAATATTTTTTTCTTATTCAACATTGTCACATTATGATTTCCTCATGTCTAATTGCATTGCCTAGTATTCTAAGAACATTATTAAAATAGTGATGATAGTTGGTACCCTTCTTTTTTACATGAGAGAAAAGTGAGATCCAGACAAATTGTTTCTTACTCAAAGGTATATAAAGAAGGAAAAATATTGTGTTATTTGATACAACTCATCAATCCCTTTGTTGTTTGTCCTTGTTGTTGATGACGATGATGTTCTTGTTCTTGTTTTGGTTATTTTCATTATATTTGGGAAGGAAAAAAAATACTTGAGTAAAAATCATGTACACATAGATTTTGGTGATATTTATAGAAAGGAGGTTGGGGGTTTGTAGTTTGAAAAATTTCACAAGCAAATATACTTCACAGATTAAGAGAATGATAAACACTAAAACAGACTGCCTCCTCATGAGGACAATGATACAGCAAATGCTTAGGTGAGCACTCCTCAAAATTCATTTCCTCCAAAATGTTTTGCTTTCCTTCTCTGATAAATCCCCCTCAGTTCTTCCAAAAAGTAAGATATAAGGAGAGAAAACCTCATTTGGGTGCTAATCTCCCCTTAGCATCAGTTTCAGTACTTTTCAGCATCAGTACTTTTTTGTCGAGAAGTTTTGAAATATGTTTACAAGTCATTCAACAAATAAGTGACACTCACTTGGACTAGGTGATAGATATATAAGTAAAAGTAAATAGTGGTTTCTGAACTACTGGAGTAGTTGCTGGAGCAATAATGGTAGCCATAATGACAACAACAACAACAAACAGAGGTTATTACATTTCTAATAGTCTGTTAGTGGACACAGTGAATATTTGAAATAGTTAAGCCTGACTAAAGAGGTCTCCATACTGTAAAGACTTGGAGACCCACTCAACCTTTCTACAACCTGATTGTTTTCTCTGTAAAACAAGGAGACTTGTGAAACAGCCTGGAATTTTATTCCATTTCGTATAAGGTATTCCATTTACCTAATTTTGAATCTTTTTTGATGTTAGCCTGTGAATTTCAAGGGTTTTTGGTTGGCTTTGCTTTGCTTTCAGTAATTCTCAGTTGATCACCCTATGCATGTAATTGGAGGGGAAAAGAAGAGGAAGAATCAAATAAATGGTAAAATACTAGAAAGGTTTTTGCTGCTGTGGCTGTTGTTTGGTTTTCTATTTTATTATCTGAGCACATTAATTAAGGCTTCCTTTTTGAAGTCAGGTAAAGATGGGAGCTCTTCTCACCTCACCTAGTACTAGTGTCTTCATCCTCCACCACCAAGCCAAGCAGCTGCCAGCACCTTCCATCTTGGCCATCTTCTCTGCCAGTATACTACACAGCCATAATTAATGTGTTCTTAATTTTCCAGATTATGTGGGTCCATAGTTTTTCTACTAACCTTTGAAGCCAACTGCCTATGTACCATAAGTTCCAGCCTTGCCTAATTACTTGCAGTTTACCAGACTCTCATATGTCCAAGTCTTTGTCCACCAAACTTTCTGGGCTTCGTATATTTTCTCCACACCTAACCCTTTGTCACTTCAACCACCCTCCATCCTCCAATCCCCCTGCTGCCCTAAAGTTCTTCTCTATAGCTTTCAAATAAACATTGACTCATTTAACAATATTAAATTCAAATGGCAATTCATCAATATCCTGCAGATAGGTAAATATTGGCTACCGCTTTTTGCATGCCTCATCTATAAGCACTCTATCCCTTCTTTATCACACTACCTTTAATACTTTTTATTCACTCACTGGAATATCTGCTAGATGAAGGCAGGGGTTTTTACCTGTTTTATTCACTGTTGTATCCCTTAAAATCATGCCTGATGGGTGACAAGTGCCTAACAACTATTTGTTTCATATTGCTTTAATTTGTTGACATGTTTATATCCTTCTACTAAACTCCAAGTCTCTTAGTACAGAAGCCATGTTCTATTAATTTTAGAGTTTCCCCTTAGAAGACAGAACATAAATAATTAATTAATGCTTGTTGAAGTTGCTTGCTTAAAATAATCTCATATTATTCTATAATATTTTGGAAACCCTACTTAATTTGCATTGAGATTATAAACCAAAGACACTTAAGTAAATTTCCCAGCCTCATTAGCCTTTGAAGTTATTGTTCCCCTTTGCACCGACATGAAGCACTAGAGATACTTCAGTAAAGAGCAGACGCTTCCTCTGATAGGGGACCAAGGGTCCTCCAGGAGGCTACCCAATTCACCATCAAGGTTCCAGGCTCAACAACTCAGCCTCAAGGATATAATGAAAGTTTAGTATAGGAGATAGAATGCAATGGAAACTAAAGAACTCTCTCTTTTCTATCCTTTCTTTATTCTGCTAGCTTTCTGAAAATCTGTATATGGGATGAAACCTTTACCTCTTGATCCAAAGAACATGACATCGAAATAAATTGTTCTTAGTAAAATGCAGCATCAGACATTCACAAGTCATACAAAACGTTTTTTAATCTTAACCTGATTTACTTGCAATGTGAATTACTGTCCTTTGCATTTAAAGTTTCCTCATTTGTGAAAGGGGATAAGATGCAGACCTCTTCACAAGATCACATGTCACTTAACTAATTAATATTGTAATTATAAAGTACTTAGAAAATATAATGCACTGTACAAATGCCAAGTGTTGTTATTAGAATCATTTGAGTGCTCAGCTCATCTAGATTTACTACTTCAGCAGGGCAAATAATTCTAAACAGTAAGAAAGCCTCAACAATGCATACTAATTAATCTAATTTAAACATTTATTATGTGCTGTAAATATGCCTTGTTAAAATATACATTTTAGTTAAGGCTACCATTAAAGCCATCCTTCAGAAATTGAGTTGCTTGAGGTCTGCATAAAATGAATTCTGCTTTGGCTTTTCGTAGTGACAGTTTAGATCACATTTATCTTACAAATAATTTCCCTGTTGGTTTATTTGTTTATTTGAGTGAGTGCTGATTATCAGGGATTCAGCTAATATTAATTTTTAAGTGAGAATAAAAGGAGGAAAATTGACACACTCTCTTTGTCTCTGTAGCGGAAGATCTGAAAAGAAACAATATATTTTTAACTGCCATGCCATTACTTTAGTCTAATATTCATTAGGGTGCCATTTCTAGAAAGGAAATACCCAAGAGTGGAAGATAGAAACATGATGTGTGCTTTTAGGGAAAACTAGACTTTGGCAATAAGAGCCGGCACTATCTCTATAGGTTACATCTGCAGGTCCCAGAGTTGATAGAACATTAGCAAAGCTAAAAGGAATTTATGTGTGGATACTTTTTGCCACAGCACATCAAAAGGCAAAACACAATGACTAATTCTCCATGTAGAATAAAGAGATTCTGTGAGGGTTGTTTTCTATTTAAATGAATCCACTTAAAAAAAATTAACTTGTTCCTAGTGGCAGCCGTTTACCCACTACAGTCAAAAGCTGAATTCCATATTTAGGTTTTTCAATTTCTTTCAAAAAATACACGCTAGCTGGTCAGTTGGATCAATACATAAACCTTTTTCTCCATAGAACTCAAAGTAGAATTTCTATTGCTGAGTATAAAATACATTTTCCCCGGTGGAATACTACCTTCTGATCCTTGTAAGTGTCTTCCTTCTGTCAGAAACCTAAAGACACATATTAACCGTTGCAAAATAATAATAATAATAAATACAAAAAGAAATAACCTGAGGCTTTTCTGACTTCCTTAATATTCACATCAATGAAAATTTTGTTAAATCTCTAATTACTTTTAATTTCCTACTGCAGATTACACAACTGCCCATACTTTTCATCGAAACCTATAATATGCCAATAAATGAAGTTATCACCCCACCTATTGACTCTGTCCTAGCAAATACTGTCCTGTCACAAAACAATGTACTTTCACAAATGACCACTCATTGGAAATGGCCACTTCTCTACAGCTGTGAGTGGGCTAAGAACTAGAAGAATCAGAATACACATCAGGAAAGCAAACTTCAGAAAAATGAAACTACAATTATGTTTACTTCCTTGTCTCTTCATTGCCAGACCCATCAGGTAATTTCAAGTTTCTGTACCATCACAATGAAAGAAAAGCAAACTCCATCACCATTTCGGTTTACAAATAAAATGTATTTTTTGAGATTAAAAAGCCATGTATTGGAAAATGTATTATAAAGAGAAATTACATTTTAGTGAAATTAATTGCAGTTCCTGGGTAACAGAATAAACATATTGATATAATTCTCTTTGCAATATTCCATAACCATGGTGAAAATAAAATATTCTGAAACGAATTTACATTTGTCTTTCTCTTTCCAGCTCTCCCCTATCACATTTATCTTCTACCTATCTTTTTAACTTAATTACGTAAGAACATTAATTATAAATGCAGTTAAGCCCTGAAATCACTGAATTTTATTTTTATATGTTATTTACTGTTAAATGCAAACTTATATATGATCCTCCCAAACAGCTTCATCTCATTCAAAGGGCCCCTTAGACAAATTTTCAGTTTGATGAAAAACATATTTAAACTATTTGTATTTTTCAGCAACCTGACATCTCTGTTGAAGGTCATATAACTTTTATAATAAGGGACAAATGAGGCATCTATGGAAGCATTTATCATCAAATTTAACTACTAATTTTATACTTATTTTCAATAGAAAGCAGAAATTGCCTTTCCATAATAAAAAATATATAATTATATTTTATTAGTCTCTCTTTCTCTATTTTATTTCTATTGTGATGGCCTATTACCTATGTTGCTATATAGTAATATCTTGATTTACAAATTACCTGCGAGTTGAGCAATTATATAAGAAATCACCCATGTAAAAAAAAAAGCTGAAAAAATTATGTCATATAAAATGTTGCACTTTGCAATTTTAGCTTTATGACAAAAACACCTCTGAGCACAGATTGTTTGAGATAAACAGGCAGGTCCTAAGGAAGTCATGAGGCCTGATAATTTGTCTCCAGTGTAAAGAGTTCTTTACCTGAAGCTTTAACTTACCTAGGGATTACCTTTGTTTTCTCTTGTTTTTTAAAATTCTACTCCCCAAGTAAATAAGGAAAAATCTGATTATTTTTCAAGGATTGTGTTGATTGGGCTGTTAATTTAAACTGTTCCTTGTAGAATGACTAAATTGATACCTATCAGCTACATGACTCCCCAACATCATAGAGTGACAAGGACTAGATCTTAACCCACACATCTTTTTACTGCCCCACTGTGACGTTCAGAGCATCTTTAAGCACAGGGACAGCAACGCCTTAGTTTGGTTGCTTAAGCTGCTTGGTAGTAGTTCCACTGGTATTTGGAAGGGACTCTAAAGGCAAGTCTGACTGAAGCTTTTTAGCATCAGTTGCTGGAGTGGAAAACTGCTTTTCTGATTTCTAATTTTCTCCAGAAAAGAAGTTTTTCATTAGTGAGTCCTACTTATTAATGAAACTATTACTCTACTGGCATTGCTTTCTACCTTCCCACCTTAGCTCCCTCATAACTAGTAAAATACATAGTATAATTTTAGTAGGAATAAGATTCTATCCTATATACTGAAATGGGGAACAAATAATTAGAGAAGGCTGAAGCTATGGGCAGATAGGTAATAAACTCAAAGTATTTGAATAAAAAAGAAAATTCTATAGTACACAGTGATTTCCCACTCATTGCCAGGGCAGCCAAAAAATCAGCTAATTCTAGAGCTTGATCCTGAACTTCTCTAGGCCATTTCTAGACCTGCTCCAAATTACTCTTAATCACGTCTACCTTTAAAAATCTCAGAAAGGGGCATGGCAGGTGTTGTTACAGAAGGAAAGGCACTGTGTAAGAGTGGACTGAAAAGGGAGGAAGGCTAAAGATGAAAGAGCTCTCAACCTTCTGGACATTCATTTAGTGAAATTAAGGCAGCAGTATATTCCGTGTAGAATTACCACACTTCAATATAGAATATTGTAAAACTCTAAGGAAGAGGAAATCAGTCCAATGGTTTGCCTTCATCTTTTACACAGTCAACTACAAATATCAGATACTGAACAGAACTTTGAGTTTTCAAGAATACATCAGAAGCCTGTGAAAATCATGGACGACATGCCAAAATGTCCTTGGGAAAACACCTTTTAGGCTACTAACATAGTCTAATACTACTTAAGATGCAACTGACCCTTCCATTTCAAGGATATACTTTTCCTCCAGGCTTGTGATTTGTAAAGGGGAGATAGTGCTGGCTTTTGTATGGCTTTAGCTTTGACTCTTTCTCAATAAAATGTTTTATGATTTAAAAATACCTTTTCTTCCTCCTTGCATGTATTTCTGTAAAGTCTACCAAATCCCATTTGTTACTCTTTCTCCAAAAATCAATAGGAATGACCTAGTTACACAAATCAAGAGCTATAAGTTTGAGACGATTAGTCCCATTGCCATAAAAAATGAAATACATGGTTCTTAGAAATTTGATCCAATGTCATCCTGTTCTGCCATCTAGTTTATATAAAGCATCTTGAGACTTCATGTGAATGATTTATACTGTTTAAATCAGATTCCTCTAAAGTAATGGAAAATATAGGCGTAATAACAATATTGACCTTTGAATTACAAGAGTTTGAACTGCATGGGTCCACTTATATGCAGATTTTTTTTTACTAAGTACCTGCTACAGCACTGCGCTATCTGAGGTTGGTCAACTCCACAGATGTAGAACCATGGATAAGGAGGGCCAACTATAAAGCTGTTACGAAGATTTTTGCTCAGAAGGTTGGTGCCCCTAACCCCTGTGTTGTTCAAGGGTCAAATGTAGTAATAAATATCATTTTGTAGTTCTTCACAATATGCTATTTCAATATAAGGTTTTGTTTAATCCCCAAATGGTCCTAAACGTTATTATCATAATTTTATTTCCAGCTTTATTGAGATATAGTTGGCATATAACACTGTATAAGTCTAAAGTATATAGCATAATTTTTTCATATATGTATATATTGCAAAATAATTACCACGTGTTTAGTTAACACATCCATCACCTCACATAGTTACAATATTTTTCTTGTGATGAGAATATTTAGGATCTGTTCTCTTAGCAACTTTCAAATATATAATACAGTATTGGTAACTATAATCATCATGCTGTACATTCTATCTCCAGAACTTATTTAAATTATAACTGGACGTTTGTACCTTTTGACACCTTCACCCATTAACCCCACCCCCTTACATCTGCAGCCACCAATCTGTCTCTGTTTCTGAGTTTGGTTTTCTTAGATTCCATGTGTAAATGATATTGCATTTGTCTTTCTCTATCTGACTAATTTCATTTAGCATAATGCTGTCAAGTTTCATTGAAAATGGCAGGTTATTCTTCTTTTTATGGCTGAATAATATTCCAGTGACCATGTATGCCACATTTTCTATATCCATTCATCTGTCAATGGACACTTAGGTTGTTTCCACATCTTGGCTCTTGTAAATAATGCTGCAATGACCATGAGGGTGCATACATCTCTTTGAGATATTGATTTATATACTTTGGTTACATACCCAGAATATGATTGCTGAATCATGTGGTAGCCCTATTTTTAATTTTTTTGAGAAATTTCCATAACGTTCTCCATAGTGACAATACCAATTTACATTCCCACCAACAGTGCACAAGTGTTCCCTTTTCTCCACACCCTCTCCAGCATTTGTTGTTTGTAGATTTTCTGATGATGGCCATTCTAACAAGTGTGAGGTGATACCTCATTGTGGTTTTGATTTGCATTTCCCTCACAATTAGTGATGTTGAGCACCTTTTCATGTGCTTGTTGGTCATTTGAATATCTTCCTTGGAAAAATATCTATTCAGGTCCTCTTCCCACTTCTTAATTGGATTATGGTTGACACTTGAACAACACAAGTTTGAACTGTGTAGGTACACTTATAGGATCCAAGATTTGTTGAAACCATGGATATGGAGAAGTCGCATATAAGGAGTACTACTATAAGTTATATGCAGATTTTCGACTGTGTGGAGGGTCAGTGCTCCCAGCCCCTGTGTTGTTCAAGGGTCAACTCTATTCATTTTTTTACTACTGAGTTGTGTGACTTCCTCATATATTTTGAATATCAATCCCTTATCAGATATGTGGTTTGTATCTAGACTTTAGCTGAGTCTAGGTGTCCAAAATATTTGATTTGCTATTAGACTGTCAAATAGACTTCTTAAAAAGTATTAGATGAAGCAGAAAGACAGAATAGACAAACTTCCTTATATATTCTTGCTTTTAGAACCATCCCAAAACTCACATAAATACTGGAAAAAATGTACAAATTCTGGTGATGCAATACAGAGAACTATGCCTAAAGGAGATTACTTTTGTCATTTTGTAAAGTATAGGTAAAGAACTTATGTGTGAAACATATTAGGGAGTATCAAATTAAATCCTGTTGAACTGAAGAAACAAACTAAAAGCACACAGATGCATCAGATCTAATACATCAGTAATATTGAGATGAACATCCATGAATCATGAAATGTTTAGCTGAAAATGTTATTTAGTAAGAATCTAGTCTCTTTTTTTAATCATAAGCATGAACATTTTAAAAGACTGCATTTTAAAAGATGCCCAATGGTTAATGGGCTATGCTTCAGAAATGCATATTTAATTTTGTTGGAAAATCCATTTCCAAGAATGGTATCAGTAAATAAGAAGGGAGGGGATGAGTAGTATTCTACTGTATATATGTACCACATCTTCTTTATCCATTTGTCTGTTGATGGCATTTGGGTTGTTTCCATGTCTTGGCTATTGTATATAGTGCTGCTATGAGCACTGGGGGTGCAAGTATCATTTTGAATTAGTGTTTTCATTTTTTCCCAATATTTACCCAGGAGTAGAATTTCTGGATCATATGATAGTTCTGTTTTTAGTTTTTTGAGGAACCTCCTTACTGTTTCCCATAGTGGCTGCACTAATTTACATTCCAACCAACAATGCACAAGTGTTCCCTTTTCTCCACACCCTCCCCAACACTTATTATTTGTAGACTTTTTAATGACGGCCATTCTGACTGGTGTGAGGTGATACCTCATTGTGGTTTTGATTTGCATTTCTCTAATAATTAGTGATGTTGAGCATCTTTTCAGGTGCCTGTTGGCCATCTGTATGTCTTCTTTGGAAAAATGCCTATTCGAGTCTTCTGCTCTTTTTTCTTTTTATCAAGTTGTATGAGCTCTGTATATATTTTGGATATTAACCCTTGTTGGTCATATCACTTGTAAATGTTTTCTCCCATTCAGTAGGTTGTCTTTTTTGTTTTGTCAATGGTTTCCTTTGCTGTGCAAAACGTTTAAGTTTAATTAGGTCCCATTTGTTTATTTTTGCTTTTATTTTTTTTTTTGCCTTAGGGGACAGATCTAAAAAAATTTTCTATGATTTATGTCAAAGCGTGTTCTGCCTAAGTTTTCTTCTAGGAGTTTTATGGTTTCAGGTCTCAAAAACAGACACATAGATCAATGAAACAGAATAGAGAGCCCAGAAATAAACCTGTGCACCTACGGTCAATTAATCCATGACAAAGGAGGCAAGAATATACAATGGAGAAAACAGAGTCACTTCAACAAGTGGTTCCAGGAAAACTGGACAGCTACATGTAATACAATGAGATTAGAACATTATCTCACACCATATACAAAAAATAAATTTAAAATGGACTAAAGACCTAAATGTAAGACCTGAAACCAATATTTTTAATTGGATTAAATAGATCATAATGAATATTTTTTGCCTTTCATTCTAACAAACACTCTGAGTCATAGCTGTAAAGGCTACTGGTTGTTCTTTCCCCAAAATACCTGAGGTCTGAAAGGAGAACATGGGTCAAGGGGAAAGTTGGTCCCTTCTGCCCAGATTTAGGTCGTGGATGCCCCATGCTTAACTCTCAAAGAAATAAGAGAAAGCAAGCTTTCTCTACTATAACCATTCTCACCTAATATTTCAGTGAAAATAAATAAATAATAGGCTTCTTCCACTGGAGACTCACCAAAGAGACAGTCCTAAAGATCTCCCTCCACCACCCCCCTTTTTTCTTTCCCATATTAAGGAGCTCTTTGTGCTAGTTTCAAAACAAGAGGACTTGGAGACTATGAACATCATTCAAGATCACTTCCTGCCAGAACTAGAGTGTACCCTTGATGCTGCCTGAAGCTTGCCTCTTTAAGTGAAAGTCACACCAGAATTCTTTTTCCACTCCTCCAAATTTTTAATAATGGGAGAACCAGTAAGCTAACTAGCCAGGAAAAAACCTTGTTAAAAAAAAATAAGTAAACACTTAAGTGCATCATGCTGTATGCCCAGATATATATTAACAAAACTCTACTAAGAGACGACCCACAGTAGTATATTCCAACTCCTCCTGGTAGATTGTTTTCCAATAACATGAAGATATACTCTCTACTCTGTTTCTTTTTTCTTACTTTTGTTGCCTTGTCACACTTTGAAGGTGGCACTTGAAACATTTTTTTTAATTAAGCAGTGAAAAGCTCCACACTTTTGTTCTCAGTGGTAATTCTAACATTAACTCTGTTTAGCACAGCTGTTCACACTCCATAAAATAAAGTCTCCCTTCTGATAGGAGCAGTGGAATTTAAGCCTATGTTTTGCCAGAGATTTAGATGTGTAACTCAGAACTCAAAAGAGTTAGAGACATGAAATCAAATACAATAGCTCATAGATGAAAAGTCACAAGAAACTTAAACCATAGAAAATTAGCATTAAACTTTCAACTTACATATTTAGAATTGAAACATTTGGATATCCACATTAGGAGAAATATAATTAACAAAGTATCCCTTTCAAGTTGTAATTGTTGGCCACTTAAAACAATTTGATCTCACAAAGTAAAAGAAAAAAAATAGTGGAGTCTAAGCAGATGCTTCATAAGTGAGTCTTTGTTCATTCTTATAAAACATAAATATAATACTATTTACTACTTCAGCAGTAATTTCTATATAGGATTATACATTGCTAAATTTAGTAATCAGAGGGTCTTGTTTTGTTTTGCATGAAGCATGAAACAGGATTATGTGTAACTGGAAACATCTAGATACACATTATTATTACTTATAGAAATTTAATTAATATACTAATCGATAAAATAATACACATCTTTCAATATTTGGAATCAAAAATGTATAATTCTGTGGGCAAAATAAAATCCAATTATAAAATTCAGAAAGTCTATTTCTGTAGGATTATCCTAAAAGTATTGAATCAGTAGATTTGAAATTTAGAATTAAAACTTACTGCGTGTAAGATAAGGTTACAATAACTAAGAAAACAATTGACATTTTTAAATAGATCTCCATTTCAGGTACAAATAGTGAATACTCAATGAGAACAATGACTGAAACAAAAATTATGGAGACTCACAATCTTGAACGTATTTTGTCAAACTTATTATCTTGGCATCTTATAACTAATGTACTCTCAAGGTACACTGCTGTGTGATACATTTCTCAAAAGGCCATTTGCTCACTTTATCCAAGTGTCCACCCCAAACCTTACTATTATTACCTAGCACAATAATATCTATTCCCTTCCCCAGGACTCTTTTCTGCTGTCAGCAACAGTAATGATCTTCCTCATATACCATTTGCACTATGTCATTCCCTACTTAGGGACTATATTCCTTCTTATATATCCCTAATATCACTATGAAGACCCTAAAACATTCTAAACAGAGGCACTTGAAAGTGTATAAAATAGTCATAAGTATTCTGGTGTTGGTTGATTCATTTGTTCATCCAATTCATTTGTTCATCCAATACTAACTGAGTGCCTATTATGTGCTGGGTACAGTGAACATTGTTGTGAACAGTGCTAGTAATGAAGATGTGATGAGGCAAACCCAGATTCCTTCCCTCATGTAGCTTATGCCTTCATGGAAGACAGACAGTAATGATCTAGAAAATAGACCAACAAAAGACTACCAGGAACACCTGCAGTTGAACAAGTTATATCTATCACTTGTTGCAAGGAGGGAGAACACACACCTTGGGAACTGTGGTGTGTCTCAATAAGGGCATTAGAAAGAATTGACCATAGGATTGGAGCTCTGGTTGAGTAATGTTGGGGAGAATTCAGGGGTAGATTGGGGGTTGTCATAAAGAAGGAACAAGTCTATGATTGGCTATTTCAATAAATCTTATCTACAGAGAAGGTAGATTAAGGCAAGGTTATAGCTATAACTGGTTTTCAAAAGCTCTAGTCACTCACTTAATGAGGGGAGATGGTGGTTATTCTGTGGGGTGCACGATGACCTTGCTGATGGGAATGTTCTGTGACATCATGCTTTGCAGGAGAACAACATGGCTCAGCTGTAAGAGGGAGATAAGTTTGTAATGACATTGAGATTGAGGTCTAGGTTTAAATGTCATATCAGTTCCCAGGCATCCAAGGTTGCTTTTTTTTCCTCATAGATTATTCAGAAGATACATAAGATAAGAAAATCAATATCACTGGGACTGATTTACATAATGTGGCCAAAAAAAGACATCTTTGTGAAGATGGCATTAAGCTAAGACCTGACACATAGTGATATGAAGAGATTATAAAAGAACCTACCAGGCAAAGATAAGTGCAAAGAACCAAAGAGAGCAAGTGCTGGGCATGTTTCAGAACCAGAAGGAAGATCAGCATATCTGAAAAAAAGCAATGGAAGCATTAAAAGGCTGTAAATGTGGGTGTATGGAATGACTAGTTAGTGAATTCATTCTAGGCCCAAACACAGGTATCTGAGTGTTATGGGCTAAATTGTGTTCTCTCCAAATTTATATGTTAAAGTGCCAACCCCCAGTACCTCAGAATGTGACCGTGTTTGGAGATGGGGCCTTAAAAAAAGTACTTAAATTAAAACAAAGTCATTATGGTGGGCCTTACTTCATTATGACCAGTGTCCTTATAAGAAAAGGAAACTGGGATACAAACAGGTACAAAGGGAAGATGATGTGAAAACACAAGAAGACAGCCATCTACAAACTAAGGAAAGAGGCCTCAGAAGAAACACCACCCTGCTAACACCTTGATCTTGGACTTCTAGCCTCCAGAATTGTGAAAAAATAAATTTCTGTTGTTCAAATTTCTGTTGTTTAATAAATTTCTGTGGTATCTTGTTGTGACTGCCCACCAAACTAATGCACTAAGTTACCAGGACATCACCTTTCAATGTCCAAAGCTATGAAATCAATGCTAAATGTTCACTGAATCAATGTTTAATTTTGTTTGAAAAATAAGTTGTTATATAGTTAGTGGCACCAAAAATATTCACCTCTCTGGGCTTCAAATCTATAGTGAAGAGTTAGGACAAGAAGGTGACTGTATCTCTTCTAACTCAAAAATCATAGGATTTATCATAGAGGCCATTGGAATCATAATTCCAAAAATACAGCTCTGTATTTATATCATATCTTTCTTCTAAGCAGTTCAAAACACTTCAAAGACATTTTCATATCAATTCTCACAGCATCCTGTGAAGGCAGGTAGGTGGGAAATATTATCATTCCTATTTGACATTTCTATACACCTACTCACTTGATTATAAGATCATTTTAACTGAATATATAATTTTTTTCAGTGAAAAGAATATATGCCCAGAAAAAAAAAATGATGTTCACAAGAAAAATAGTATAATTTTGCATTATCAGTCTTATGTGCTGAATGACCTGAACATTTGCAATATACACAATGACCCTTGAGATTTTAATTTAGATATTAATTCTCCTTCCTTTTTATACTCCCTTGAAAAAAAGATAGGAATATTAACAAAATGGCAGCTATATTTTGTTAGGTAGTACCAAACTGAGGATAATTGGTCTATTTTATCTACATATTTGGAATACAGTGTTTGTTTCACTTTTAAGGAGAGTATTGACATATTCTGAAGTCCAAAAAACTAAAAAATATCAATTATTCTTATTTTTTCCTTTAAGTAAAATATCAGTTTATACAATGACTTGTAATGAGAAATAGATTTTTTTCAGGAAAATCAGTTTTAAATAGAAATGCAACGTCAAACATTCGTATATTGGAAAAACATCTCTACACCTCAACTTATATCTCTCCCCCTTGAGAGGATAAAGACAAGCATCCCCAACTCGTGGTCCTTCCTTATTTCACAAGCTTTATCTTGTACCACTCTCCCTCATGCTTCCTGTGCTTCAGATTCATGCATTTCATACATTCACTTATTGATTGATTCAATGTTGTAAGACACAGAGGTAAAATATTGAATAAGACCAAATTAAAAAAAGAAAAAAAGATGAAATCTTGCCTTTTGCAAAAATATGGATGGACCTTGAGGGTATTATGCTAAATGAAATAAGCCAGACAGAAGAAGACAGATATTGTGTGATTTCACTCATATGTGGAATATAAACAACAAACAAACAAGATAAATAAACAAACACATAGGTACCGAGAACAGTAGTGGTTACCAGAGGGGAAGGGGTGGGGGAGGATGAAGTAGGTAAAGAGGATCAGCTATAAGGTGATGGATGGAAATTAAATTTTTGGTGGTGAGCATGCTGTAGGGTATACAGGAGTAGAAATACAATGTTGTACGTGTGAAACATAATATTATAAACCAATGTTACTTCAATGAAGAAAAGAAAGCAAGAAAGAAAAAAAGATAAAATAAGGTTTCTTCCTGAAAGGAGTATACCTATATTAGACAAATAAGTAAACAAATAAAATAGTTCCATATTGTCATAGTTGCTGTAGTGATAATAAGCAGTGACATGGATGGAGGTAACTGGGCAGAGAGGATTTATTTTTTTAGAAATGGTGGTTAAGAATGAAAAACAGGACTTATAGGTAAAATTAGATCTGAAAAAAAAAAAAGAAATGGTGGTTAAAAGTATCTATGAGAAGGTGAAATTTTTGCTAAGATCTCAAAAAACTGGACCAGCTGTTTCAAGCTGAATTAAAAAGTTGAAGCAGAAATGACTGCAAGTTACAAGGATGTAATGTTGCAGTGACAAAAGTGGGTAATCAAGGTGGGTTACAAAATTAGCAGGGCCAGACAAAATGCAAGACCCCTTGGTTAAAAATTATTAAGAATTTCAAGATGGTGACAATAAAGCATTAAACCAAGCATCAGGCGTGTCTGAGTAGGGACCTTGTGTAACTGCACAGGCTGTGTCCCTGTGAATCCAGGCCTGAAAAGGATGGCTCTTGTGGGTTGGAGGTCCCTGAGATGAGAGCATGTAAAAGTGGGAGCACTGGATGGGGGCATGGGCACAACATGATAGGGCTGCTTGTTCTGGTAACTAACGACCTGGAAGACTGAGACATCCACAAGAATATGTGATAAACAGGGATGTGCAGTCCAAGGAGAAGCATCCCTCACTGAGAGCAGGGAGTTAGGTCAGCTCTCTCCTGCAACTGCAGCTGTGTCCATCCATGGCCCTGGGAATCAGGTAAAAGTACCATTTTCTTTCTAGTTTCTGGGCTTTTGCAAGTCTGGAATAAACCCTATGCTCCACCCTGACTTCACCATTACTATGAGTTCCAGGGAGGTAAAGACCAAGTCTGACTTATTTCCCTCAGTCTTAGCCCATAGTAGATTTGTAATTATGTATTCAATTAACCAGTGACTTGAGGAGTAAATAATTCCATCATGTGGTAACTGACCCAGATAAATTTTTGGAAGAAAATATAGTCAACGTTGGAAAATTTTATATTATGAAGCTAGTTTGGGAAATAGCTCATCAAAAGAAGAAATTCCACCTTACCACTTTTTAAAATCTGTTTATAAGAGTAAATAAATGTATTTCCATCATAAGGGCAGTTTGGATCAAACACCAGACTGATTCTGACTAAATACCAAAACCTCTAGATGATTCTTCATTCTCATTTTCTTAGCTCTTTTCTTCCAAGAATAGGATAGCTAGTAATTAACATAAGACTATAAAAATATTCCATAAGTATAGTAAGAGCTATTAAAATATGATGACAGATCATCAATCTAATCTACCATTTTTCATGTAATTTGGTTAACCAGGGAAATGCAAGTCACTAGAACATCTACTAAAAATTACATAGTGAGTCCAAAGGATACCCAAATTATTCCTCTTGTGATTTGCACAAATAATTTAGATTATTCAGAATTTGTGACAGTCTTCAACAATATCATTATTAACACAGATTGTCACTTACTTCCCTAGAAGGAATGAGCCCTCTACATTGCCTTCAAAATGAGAAATATACGGAAAAGTAAATATGGTTTAGTTAATATGTGGAATTCTGACTGCTCACAGATATCACAGAAAGGGTTTATGTTCAGGTAATAGTTTGGGATTATGATTCCCGAACATGTCTGAGAACATCACTTGAGATTCTTTTTTAAAAAATACAGATTCCCACACCCCTCCAGGGGGATTCAGTTTCAAAATGTATGGGATGGGAACCAACAAATATATTTTTTTTATTGAATTTAAAGTACTGTTTATGTTTGGACAATTTTGGAAAAGACTGAGTTAGGCCTTTCAAAACAGACAAAGCTGATCACATGTTGACAGAGGACTGATGTGAATGTATATGTTAATCTACATCTGATTTTTCAAAAAGATTTTTAAAACAACGTTAGGAAAAATTAGAAAAAAAAACCCTTCTATTTCTTCAAGAGGATAGCTTTACTAATATGTAAAATAAGTTTGTGTTTAGCAATGTCTTATTTTTTTATGCATTAATTCTCCCTACACTTGGCCAAAGGCTAACTAGTTTCAGATTTCTATGAATGTCTGTCTTTCCAAAGGCTAACTAGTTTCAGATATCTATGAATGTGTGTCTTTTCTGGATGGTCTGTAGCACATATTCAAAAGTCTCTTTCCATACCTGACGGTTAACCTTCTCTGGGCACTGGAGCCTAAGATTGCTTAGATACGTACCTTATAAGCTGTATGAGAAAATAACTTGCCATTACCTGGAAATAAGCTGCTAACTCCATGAACGTTTCTACACAAACATTTTTTAATTACCAACAATGTATATTAGATTATTGGAAAAGTGAACAGTCCCTGTTCTTGTTCTCCCCTTCTTGCTTTCACTAGTCATTTCCCATGTCGGTAAGTCCAACTGGGATTACTCTGATTAACTCACAATGTGAAGTTGGCATGGCTGTGTAGGCACAGATGACATTCATATTCCTTCCATGAGCATACTCTAACAATGTTGTTCTCTGCATAAGTTTTGTACCATTCTATACCACCAGGTGAAGAAGATTCAGGTTCATTATGTGCCTTATATGTATATGTGAAAACTTCCAACACAATCACATTCAAAAACACAACCCTGAAATTCTTGGCATCCTGGGCACCCATGTTGGACAAGAGGGGAAGGGTTATACAGTAAGAATGATTAGTTTTCAATTTATAGACATCCATTATCTATGGAAAAGGAGCCAGAATAAACCCCTCAAATGGTAAGCCCTCTTCATGTAATATCCTCCCAGGTGGCAGTTCAGGCACTAATCACAAGAACTTCATTAGGTCGATTCAACCCATGTCTAATATTTATAGAAAATGCTAGCTGAAATCAAGTAGTTTGTCATGCAAAAATTATTAACGAATCTAGTATTTATGATTCAGAGATCCTGAGTTTCCAACAACTATACACATCTTTCTCTTTTTGTATGAATCTGCCTCAAACCGGTAGTGTGGACTGAACTTCTATCAAATTAATGCATTTGACCTTGAACGACTGACAATCTGAGCTTGTCCCCCCACCAGACTTTCCACTTTTGAAAATATACTATGGGGTTCTCCAACAACTTCTTTTCCCTCCACTACAGAGGTTTCTTTTTCCATCACTCTACTTATTGGAAATATTAGTGGCCTAACGTTATTACAGTCACAACCCTTTTTTTGGAATGCAGATTGCCTGGTTCAGCAACTGTAGATTAGATTTGAAAGAAAGAGATTCAAATGCAGTAATGCTGCCAGAAGACAGCTCCTTCACTGATTTAGAATCAGTGAAATGTGTGACAGGAAAGACTATGTGTTGGCAATTGGGCTTGATACATCTTTCAAGAGCAAAATGGAAACTCTCTTCCCTTGGTTTGCAGCTATAGATCACTAAAAACATCTCAGAAGCAAAAGGCTGCAGAGGCCCTGCCTTCTCCTTCCTCCTTTCCCAGGGTGGTGACATAGATTTCAAAATTAGATGTGTCAAAGCTTTCACAATTCATTGCTGAGGCACATGCCTAAAACTGTCTCTTATTGAAAAAATATATTAATTATATTTCTGCTTTTTATCACGTAAATTCAGGGCTCATGAAAGGAACCAGATGGACAGCTTTTAGAAATATATCCTTCCTTTGATTAAAAGACAAGGAATGAAGTTTCTACATGCTCCATCTCTGAAAAGCTTCCTCCTAAAACTTTTAGCCTCATTGAAATGGTTGGAAATTGTGAATGCTAGGTTTCCACTGTGTGTGTATATGTAGAGGAGTAATTATTAGTGCCAACATCAGTCTAAGTTTCCTAGTAAATATTATATTTATTGGATTTTTGCACCTTTAAAGTTGAAAGCACTTTAATTCATTAAACAGCATTCCATACATCATGTGAATGCAAAACTTTATAAAAATTAACAGAGTACATACAACTCCAACATTTCAAATGTTGTTCTTCCTATTCTGAAATCTCTTACTCATTTTATCAGATTGAATTTATTTGTCAGTAATTTTATCTACTAAATAACTCATCTAACTACTAGAAATATGTATTTTTTAAAATTTTATGAAGTAAATATTTACTTAATACCCATTCTATATCAGCCCTACTGTAAGATAGTGATACAGTGGTAAACAAAAAGACACTACTGAGGGCATTGGCATTCTAGTAGAAAATGCCAAAAGCCAAGACCAAGGAAAGTGTAAAATGCTACGGTATCAAACTAAGCATATAATTTACTCAGATTTGAGGGTCAGAGAATATGAAAAGGGTAGCTGCAGAAATCTGGCATCTTGCAAGAACCTGGCTCAGCTAATCTGGTTCAAGCGATGGCTTATGGTGGGATTTGGGGGTGGTTTTAGGTGAGTTGGTGAAATGTGTTTCATATTAAAATTTAGAAATTCACAGCTTAACTTTGCTTATGAGGCTCTGGTGCCAATATGTTACTGCTAGTATCTGGATAAAAAAAATGAAAAAATAAGTACATAAATAAATGCATTATACAAAAAACTATAATAAGGAAGCCAAGGGCTAAGGGCAAAGACTCATCACCCACCATGCAGGATATCTCTTAACAATATATTAATATTTTAAAAATTGCTCACATCTTACAATTCCCCTTGGAGCATGATTTCTACTTTGACCTTCTTCCTTTTCTGGTCACATTGGCTTTGGGACACAGCCCAACCCAAAAGACAAGAGCAAGAATAAACCTAAAGACTGAGCTTAAAATTAATGTCCTGGCTTACTGATCTCATGGTAAAATAGAACTCCTGGCACAACAAATCCTATTGGTTTATTCCATTTGATGGAAGCTCTGCTGATTTTCCTGGCTAATTATTAAGATTAGTTAACTCTAGTATTTAATTCTCAAGTATTGACAAAATGCTAAATTGTGTATTTGGTGATGTTCCATTGCGTGCTTCTTCCAGAAACTGGAAAGTAAACGTTTGTACTTGGTTGCGGGTATCCTGGGTTAAGTAGTAAGGCTCAAAACCTTAGTTTTCAAATGCTAGCTTTTAAAAACCTAGGCCCCAAATAAAATGAATTATACACTTTATATTATACAGTACTCAGTCTGAGTTTGATTCTTAAGAATCACTTTTTATAGATTGATATAATTTCCATCAATAGTGATTTGAGATGTAATAACATTAAAATAATAACTGATTTCATATGTTTGAGAGTTACTCTGCCTTCTAACACGATGTGGTTTTAATTCTGAAGAGGATTTCATGAAATGTTTCTTCAGCTGAATTGATTTTCACGGTGTTAAGTATAGAAAATTATACTTCCTTTGGACTAATGTTATTAGCATCATCTTGGAGCTCTACATCCCCTAAAATGTTGCTTATTTTCTGTAAAGTCCTCCTGACCTACCCCAAAACACTTGGACGCTCCATGAGAGTAGGAAGCTTCACTACCTTGTTCATCAATGTATTCCAAACACTTAAATAGACTGGCTCATAATAACTGCTTGTTATATATTTTCTATTTGAATGAATGATGGGTGAATGATCCCATGAAGTGTATATAACTGGAGTCTAGAGTCAGTCTGAAGTTTCTATATGAATAATAAAAATGAGCAGGAAATTTTTTGTAATGTTGATAAAACCTCATTTTTCATTGTGCTTTGATATAACAGTATATCCAGTTTGATCCCCATAGTCATTCTATGAAGAAAGCAGTCTATATTTTACCTTTTGTATCAAAGTTGAAACCTAAATCTGTGATGGTGACAGTATGAGAGGACAAGACTTTTTTTTAAAAGCTTTTTAAAATTAATTTTTATTGGAGTATAGTTGATTTACGATGTTGTGTTAGTTTCTGCTGTATAGCAAAGTGAATCAGTTATACATATACATATATCTACTCTTTTTTAGATTCTATTCCCTTATAGGTCATTACAGAGTATTGAGTAGAGTTCCCTGTGCTTTACAGTAGGTTCTTGTTAATTATCTACTTTATATATAGTAGTGTGTATGTGTTAATCCCAGTCTCCCAATTTATCCCTTCCCCCCTTTCCCCCTTGATAACCATAAGTTTGTTTTCTATGTCTGTGACTCTATTTCTGTTTTGTAAACAGGTTCATTTGTACTATTAGTTTAGATTCCACATATAAGCGATATCATATGATATTTGTCTTTCTCTGAGAGCGCAAGACTTTTGAAGAAGCAGAGCTGGAAATCACTGGAGTCTTTGGAGAGAGCCAGCATAGTGGTTAAGGCTTGGACTAGGGAACCGACTGCTTGGAGTGAATCTTGGCTCTTCCTTTTACAAGGCCATGGGTGAGTTATCTAAGCTCTTGGTGCTTCAATGGATTCATCCTAGAGTTATTGTGAGAATCAAAGCACTCAACATTTATAAATTACTTAAAACAGTGCCTAGCAAATGGAAAACACTCCATAAATAACAGCATTTATAATTTCAAGCCGAGGGTGCTTCCTGCCCTGGACTAGAAAGAAAGGGCTTTCTTCAAAATTTTCTTTAAAATTTACCTTCAACTATTTGTACATATTTTATGATACATTTTAAATCATAGAAACACGTGCATACTCTAAATGCTATATTTAAGTGCTGTGATTCTAATATTTTATTTTCTATTTATATTTTTATTATATCTATCATAATTTATAGGGATTTTTAAGTTTCAATTTAATTTAAAATACTTTATCCAGGAAGGAGAGTAAATGGAGAGAATTCACTCAATGATGAAACAGAATTTTATGGGAAGTAACAAACAAACAGAAGTGGGAATTGTGTCTCTCCTCTCAGTTAGCTGACTATGTCAGAATACATCTGTAAGGACAATGTTCCTAATTCATCTTTCAAATAGGAAACAGTTCTTGTCCCAATTTTTAATTGATTTGGTGATATGTAAAAACTAAGGACTGCAAAATCGTCTGTCAGGAATGAGAATACTATGTCAAATATTTATCATAAATATAGATATTTCTTCAAAATTGGCTGAAATCCATCCATTTCTGTTACTCCTGAGTGGTGCTAACTTCAAACTAGATTAGGAAATGAATAGGTTATTCAATCTGATTCAACTGAGGAGTCATAAGGATAAAAAGCAAAGCTGCATATTTAGCATACTACTAGTACCAAACTGAATTACAAATGATTTAAATACTTAAGTTGAAAATTAAAATCAAAGAAGTACTGGAAAAAATTTTAGGTGACTATTTTTATAATCTTGGGGAGGGGAGAATTTCATGAGCATAGCATCAAAGAGAAAAACCAATAAAGAAAATTTTATAGGTTTGAATACAAAAAAAAAAGCAAAGCTTTTGTATGACAAACAAGCATAAAAATTTTTAAATCAAATAAAAATTTTTTTAAAAAGATTTGCAAAATATGTGAAAGTCAAATACTAAGTAGCTAAATCTTATCACCTAATAGATTAAACACAGACAACTCAACTGAAACAAATGAGCAAGGTAAACAAACAGGCAAGTCGAAAAAAAAGAAATACAAATGAACATATAATAGATGAAGAGATGTTAACCTCTCCATGTAGGTACTACCAATTAAAGTAATATCGTTAAATTGTTCAAAATATTAACTTGGATTAGTAAGAGTGATAATGTCCATTTGCTGTGAATGGTAAGGGTAAATGAGTATTCTCATTATGTAAAGATAAAAGTATAAATTTGTACAATGTTTCTGAGAATTATCTGTTGACAGATAAAAAATAGATAGAAATAGACAGATATAATATATACTTACATATGTATTTATATGTATAATTTTCATACTCAAAACTCAAAATTTCTAGTTATAGGAATTTAGTTTATGCAAAAAATCAAACCAAATATGTAAAGGTATGTACACATACACACACATACATGTATGTTAAAGTTGAAAAATTAGAAAAAGAATTATGGTACACATACAATAAATTATTATAGTCTGTCAAAAATGGTGATATAGCTCCATGCTAAAATAAAAAAGGCCCATAATATATACTCAATAAAAAAAAGACTGTAAGTCAGAATGTAGATTACAATCCCTTTTATTATATTCATTAGAAAAAATTGGGACAGTGTTATGCCAACTCATATTTTTTAACAACCTTTAGTGGGATTTGCTTTTTCATATTCTCAAGTTCACCCATTTCAAGCATACAATTCAAGGGTTTTAAAAACCTTACCGGGTAGTGCAACCATGACCATAAATCCATTTTAGAACATTTCATACCCCCAGTTAGACCTCTTATGCCCATTTACAATTAATTCCCCTTCCCATTCCCAGCCTCTGGCAGTTGACAATCTATTTTCTATCTCTATAAATTTCCCTTTTCTGGACCTTTCATATAAATAGACTCATGCATGTGGTCTTTTATTCTGGTTTCTTTCTCTTAGGCATGTTTTTGACATTCAACCATGACTTAAAAGGTGTCACTCTTTGTTCTCTTTTATTGCTAAATAATATTCCATTACATCGATATACCACATTTTATCTATCCATTCACCAGTTAATGGATATTTAGGTTGTTTCCGGCTTGGGGCCATTATGTATATGCCACATATTAATAGCAATTATCTCAAGGTGTTGGGATTCCAAATGCTTTTCACTTCTTGCATATACATTTCTGTATGTATTTATACTTTCTTAATAAGTATAAATATTTATAAGTATTTATAAATACTAAGGGTTAAGGGCTAAGGGTTAATTAAGGTAGTAGCACTGTTTTTAATGGGGCTCAATGTAAAATGATGAGACAGCTGATTTATTTAGAAATTTAGATCCCAGTTGAATAATTTGCATGGCAATTTTTCTCTGCATCCCTATCTATCCCCTTTACACTGATTTATATAGAAGTTTATAAAACTAAGAAATTTGGAAACTTCCCAAAATCCTCTTAAAAATAAGTACATAATAGCCAGTTTTGTCTGTTGAAAGGCAGTTGACCCAAATATCATTTTTTTAAACCTACTACTTTAATTTTTAATCACACTTAACTTTATTAAAAGTTTGAATATTTTGATGAGACAGTTGAATGCATATACATACATAAATATATTTAATATTTTATAGAATATATCATGCATAACATAATATACCATATAGAAACATATAGCAATAGAAATGTGAATAAAGAATTTTCTAGACATAAGTAACAATTTGAATGGTTTTGATATATTATAGTGTTTGTTTTTAAATCATTTACACTCCTTGTCTCCAAACATCAATTTATTGCATATTTTACTGGGTCCCCCTGTGCTAGGAATTTACTGTGGGAATGTAAATCATACAGTTTGGCTTTCAGAGAACTTTAAAGAGCAAAACTTATGAAAAGTTAACCTTTGAAAAGATGAATTAAGGTTAAACATTAATAAGAAACAGCACAATTTAATTAGCTGCCCTATGTTTTGTGTTGTACTTTCAAATCAACCACAAAAACCTAATTCATAAAGCATCTACAGGTGAAGCAATAAATTCCTCACCAAAAGAAAATTGATCCTTTGTGTATCATCATCATTATCATCATCACCATCTTCATCACCATCTTTTATAATTTTGAGAATCTGTACATTTAAAGTTTAGGGGAGTGTTTGTTTCTTTTGTTTTGTGTTTCAAAACCTGCCTTAATCATGCAACACTGAACTGGAATATCACTAATGTCCTGAAGCCTGGATTAATAAATTGCTTTTCATAAATCAAGACAATTATGCAAATCCCATTAAGCCCTTAGTACAAAAGCAGAAATTTTAACTGGTATATGCAGGATATCCCATCTCTGGGAGCTGACACACCATTGGCACTTTCTTCTGGGAGAATGAGCTGCAAACTGGGCTGATGTATTATGTTCATTGATGACTGGGAAGAACTTGATGAGTTGAATTTAGCGCTAAACCTAGAGAACTTTGAAAAGTGAGTTTATTGTGGCTAGCCTGAGAAGAAGAGGCTATTTCAGAATTGTCAATGTGGCCCTAAGATCAAAGTGTACACTTCAGTAGATACAAATTAATAGTAAACACAATTTTCAAACCAGTATCCAGCAGTACCAGGTTTAGAAAGAAAGCTTCTGACATATTTAGGACAATCTTGTAAAACTGGAATGATAATAACCTGACTCATTAGGTGAGAATGGATATTAAATTAGACAATTTATAAAGATTTTAGCACTGTTCTTGTTAACATAACAAGTACTCAATAGATGCTACCTACTTATTGTCCTAAGGTACATAGAAAAGACACTGTTGAATTTTGACAGGAATGACTCTCCATAAATTGCCATTATACACTAAGGTGGTGTGAACGTAGCCAGGCAGCCTTTTAAAAAGTATTGAATGGAGTCTAGATACTTTTTACTTTCTTTAGATGTCACATCTGAAGGGGTCTCACACATCTAGATCCATAGATTAGTAGGAAAATGGGAAATGCTATTTTCTGTCATAACATAATGGCAAACACTGAATATAAACTTTTATGCAATTATAATATTGCATAAAAATCAAAATGTAGGAAATCAATTTCAAAAAATACTTAAACATGATTCCTTTATGTATTTATTTCTGCTGGATACATAAATTCATTTTCTTTTTGTTATATATTAGGTGACTCTGAAAATAAAATCAATGAAACCTGCCTCACTTTCAGCTAATTTGATTACTTTTTAAAAAAATGTTTGATTTTTAACTAATTTAGACTCACATGAAATTGCAGAAAAGTCCTTGATCCCTATCACCCATCTTTCTCCAACCCTGACATCTCCCCAAACCATAGTACATTATCAAAACCAGAAACTGATTGGCACAATTCAATAAACCAGACCATAGATAGATATTGCTCAGATTTCAGCAATTTTTGAATTCACTCATTCTTGCATGTTTTTATATATAGTTCTATGGCATGTTACCACGTGTACATATCTTATAACCACCCCTGAAATCAAGGTACAGAGCTGTTTCTTTATCACAAAGGAACTCCTCATGCTGCCCTTTTACAATCACACACCTTCCTTGCCTTCCCTAATCCCTGATAACCAATTTTCTGTTCTGCATCTATTTAACTATTCTTTTTAAAGGAAATAATTTCAATTTAAGACATAGCTGTGAAAGATTTAATAACAATTCTTATCTATGTTTTTTTAATGCATGTTAAGTAGAGAAATTATGTATTCCTCATTGGGGGCATTTGGAAATGGGTCATATAGGTGTAATAATTCATAATATGAAATTTTCAACTCTGGCAAGAATTCACAGGAATATAAATTCAGTTTATGAAACAGTGAGATACTGATTGTAACTGACTGGTTTTCAGGGGTACAACTTAATTCTTATGGGTCACACTCGTTACTGTCTTAGATAATTGTTAGTTTAGAGATGCGTGAGAAAAGAAAACATAAGGCAGTGTTTTCCATTTTTAAATAGGAAAAAGGAACCCACTGTTTTGAAAAAAAAACAGAAATCTTCTTGGACTTAAATGAAATCTTTTATTTTTTCAACTGGAAATTTCTAGTGAGTCTACATAATTATAGCTTGAAAGTATGGGTAAGGCAATGTTTAATGTTTTAATAAGCATGGATCTAAAACACAATAATAAAATATCTTTCTTAATGTTAGTAAATTAATCTTTGAATAACAAATTTTAATGCTCTCAACTCTATGTCCTTGCATACTTTTTACACAACATTCTCAAGGTTTTTCTTTCTCCTTCCCCAAAATGAAAGTTATTTATTTGGGCTTTTATAATATCTTTCCACCACCTAGACTGTACTATTAAGTACAAGTCATTTGCAGTTTTAAACAAAAATGACAATAAAATTGGTTTATTTTTCACAGCAAGAGTTGTAGGTAAGTTTTAAGGAACTGAAGCATGAAAACAGAAGACCCAAGAGTTGAACTGCAAGGAAACATTGGGCAGTTCATGCTAAGTAGGACTAAATCCACTTGTACCAGTGTATTTAACTCTGGGGGTCAAGAACCTCAGAGCCCCAAATTCTTATCTCATCATTAATATTTGTGTTGCATGAGCTTTAGAATTCTAGTACTCAGGTATATGAATGCTTACTTGAAACAGAAGTTCTTTTAATTTTTAAATTTTTTTTAGTGGGAACATCTTCATAGAAAAATAGTGGACAATTTTCTATCCAATAATATGCAGTCCCACCATACATATTTTTAAATTTCTATTTATTTATAACCCCACTTTTCCCCACAGAGTATTCGAAGCAGATTTCTAGGAAAAGACTTTTATTATGAAGTAAAAGAGAAACAAAAATCAGAACCAAGGAAACGATTATAAAAATATGTTGATGATAAGATTCTGCATATCTAACATGATTATTCTTGCTTAAAATTTGTATCTGAAGTTTCCAGCAGTGAAATCAAAGTTATGTGCCCTTATTAGACAGGAGGAAGAATTTAAATTTCTCAGACTTAATATATAAGACACTAGTTCCTAAAAATATTGTATAGCAAATACAAACTTAAATTTTATTTCAAGTTTTCTAAGAAAACTTGACAACATAATAATAAAATACACTTTTGTGAATATGATTCCAGGGAAGATATCAAATACTCTCCAGAATGAGGTTATAGCCAGCTCTGGAATCAATGGGGCCTCAAATGGCAGCATCTTCCTCAAGGTGAGAGAATGATAGAGCACCCTTTATTTACTCCCCCTGATCTGAATTCCACCTAATGTACTCTTCTGGTTGTCTAAAGTGGTCCAGGGTTTGAGTTAAAATTATTTTAAGGAATGGTTGAATGCTTCCCTGAACCTGACTTTTGAAAGAGCCCACACTGCTATGATTTTGCATTGTTGTTTAGTTTCAAAGCATATACGTCTCTAATAAAAGGTGCCAAAGCTCTTTGTTGTCATAACGATATGAATTAATGTTTGAATCTTATTAAAAGAAATTTCACTACCATCCAAAGAAGAAGTACCTAAAAACGAAGGCAACAATTTCTTCCAGATTGGGTACCTCAAATGTCATATTTTTTGTGTGTTGAAATTAACTACCTATTTCAGTTGTATCAGCTTACAGTGGCAGGAAGATAACATGGAAGATAGCATAGCATAACTAGAAAGTACCCAATCTGGAATCCAATGAGTTTTCTTTATCCTTCTAATTCAAAATGTACTTCATTAGCTTATGACGGATTTAAAGTACGTAAATATATTGTCGGGCTATTTCTTTTTTCCAACTCTTACTGTTTCCAATGTTAATTATATCGATAGGTCTGGATTTACATTCTTTTCATGTTGTAGATGTCTAGGACAGAAAAGCACGAATTAATTCATGTCTAGGATGAAAAATGCATTTATTTATGTATAAATGAAAAACAAAAGAGCAACTCTATCCTTCACATATAAATTCATCACTTGGTGACAATACAAGATGTTCTTGCTTGATTTAGATACTTGGTCTTAAAAGAATGCATCGAATAATAAGTGGCTCAGGTTATGCAGGAATATTGAAAACAAAACTTCCTTTATTCTATTATTGACAGGAAGGTGACTCTTCTCTAAATTTCACTGGGAAGATTCCTTCATGTTGAATGTCAATGAAGCTTCTGTTCATGTGCTTTTGCAAACAATGAAAGTGGCATGATCCTTTCCACATCAGGCCAGGTAAAGGACTCAGAAGATCTCCTAAAAAAAGCTATCTGTCTTTGAATGTGAAAAAGTGGATGAAACTATTATATTTTATCAATAACTTCAGTCAAGATCTAAAGCCAATGCAACTTGTGTATACAGAAAATTGGGGTTCTTGGACAGATGAGCATCCAAAGAGGTTTTTAAAATAAATAAAATGGGCCTTATCATCATAATTTCAGGTAAAAATGAACCTAATCTTCAGAAAACACTATATCCTTCTTGTCAAGTCTATTTCTTTGCTCTTTTAACTTTTGCTTTTCTCCATATAGCTTAATGTTTCTCTGCACCATTTCTCCCTCCTTGAATCACCTTGAATCACCTGAAAAGTATTTGAGATGTGCTGTAAACAAGTAAGACCATCTGACAGCTTCTGCTTGAAATCTTACCACTATGGTTTCAAGTTCTGTTCTACCACAAACTTACACTTACCCTGAGCAAATTATTCTACCTCTATC